>NC_043712.1:41711627-41738211 GCF_006229205.1 Suricata suricatta | reverse complement strand
TAAGTTGTGAAGGTTGTACTCTACTCAGGGGCCAGCCTAGGAGGCAAGAAGAGATGGCATGGCATTTAACTCCTACAAAAGTGCCCTGACAGCTGACTGCCAACCCTCCTTTGCAGGCTAGGGCAAGGGAGATCCAAGCCTCAATTCCTCCACTACAGCCATTCTATGAAGCTATCAGTGGCCCTTCCCAGCCCAGTTTGTGGACTACATTCTGAGCCCCCCTTAGAATTTCTCTGCCCTGTTGTGGACTTGATAGGACAGGACCATCAGCAGGATGTCCTTTCAGAGGCTACACCCACTCCCAACCTTACTCTCTCTGGGAAGATCAAAGTTTTCCTTGGTAATTCCTTCACCTCTATCATGTTCCTTGCTGCCTCTTACCTGCCTGGAGCCTGGGTGACAATGAACACTTGTAAGCAACAAGTGTGTCCCCATGTTTCACAATCACTGCCCCTTAATGGACACTCTCTTTGTCATGGGGACCAAAGGGGTGAATGTGAACTTGAGTTCAATAGAGCAGGCTTGGGCAAGGCAGCCAACTTCCCCACTGTGGAGCCAAAGGCTTCTTCTAAAGGGGAAATTTGACCAGCATTTTCCCAGCCCTGACAAGGAAATGAGGCCCATCCTGGAGGGGAGGGGCTGGTGGCTATTGAACCTGGTAAGGATTCTGGCACTGCACCAACTGCAGGCAGCCCTCATTTGTTTTGCTGCCTAGCACTAGGGCAAGATCATTGTTTATTATGGCTCCAAGGCAGTCATCATTTCACATAATGTGAAGATTTTTTTTCACTCAATTTACTTTCATGCTTTGGGCTGATGAGAATAATAATCACATGTTGATTACTGGCACCTTGACAGATGATGCTTAGAAAAATGCAGGTCACTGATCATTCTGACCCTGTTTTCCCCTCAAACACTGAAGGTTGTGATTTGGAATCTCAGTTGCTACTTTTCACATCCCCAAGTTTCTGATGCCAAGAAGACCAAGACAAAATATTTCTTTCAGGTGCCCCTAATTCCTGTAGTCTGTGCTATGGGATAATTTATGCTGATTTGTTTTAAAGAGACAGGCATACATAATTCATGTCCTGTGCATTGAGGCTTTTGGCCATTGAAAATACTATCTCTCTTTTGGCAGTGCTTGTAGGAACTAGCTACAATAAACATTTCATACCTCAGTGGACACTCTTTTCTCAGCTAATATAGGAGCCTGATTTTAAATGTAGAGACTCCATCATGAGAGGAGTCTATTTAATGGTGAATTCAGCCGAGTATTTTTTCCCCAAAGCATAAAATGAGCGTATTATCAGTATCAATAGTTGGATTTTCTCAAAAGGAGTCAAGGTATGAATGGGCATGAAAGGGAAATTAAATTGAAAGTCTTGATGGTTTCATGGTTGGAGGCCAGTTTATAACTCAAACTTACTAACTGCTTTTGAACTAACCAGGAGAATTGTAGGGTCAGAAAATGCACAAATGTGAAGGGAGGCATCGGGGCGGGGCTTCCACTCAGAAGGCAGAGGGCCAAACTGGAGACTTCTGCAGCTATGGGCAGGGTGCTACTAGGAATGGCTGAGCTTATACCTGTGTAGACTACAATGGTATTAAATATAATCTACACAAATAGAGCCAAACTGGTCTTTTAAAATGCAAATCTCATCAAGTTGTTCCTCTCCAGAAACCCCTTCAATGGCTTTTTCATTTAAAATGGGATGAAGACCCAAGGAGCCTGCATAATCAGGGCTCTGTTTATGCTTCTTCCTCATCATGCCTGCTGCCCACTTCTTTACTGTGCTCTAGTGAAGAAGGCTACTTTTCACTTGTCCACAACTGCAGACTTTCACCTCAGAAACTTGCTTTTACCATAAAATTCATCCTAAGTGCCAGTTCTTCATGGAGTTTTCCTTTTTTTTTTTGTTTTTTGTTTTTTTTTGGCAAGTTCATGTCCTCTTGATAAATATCGTCATGTACTTTTTGCTTCTGTAATTTTTTGGTTATTTGTAATATTTTATTTTTTTTGGCACTGCACTAAATAGTAGTAAGCTCCTTAAGGGCACCTGGACTCGATTCACAGATAGGTCATTTCAGGGCATAATAAGCCCTCTATAGTAGTTGCAATCCGACTGAATCAATTTGAACAGTGGTTTTCAAACATTTAGAGCATCTGGTTAAGGGACAGACTGCTAGGTTTCAAATGTTCTGCTTCATGGGGGTGGGATTCCAAAATTTGTGTGAGTTCTCAGTTGGTGCTGGACCTATGCTTTGAGAACCACACAGTATTGGGAAGCCTTTCTACAATGACACTCTTACCACAGGGACCCCAAGTTGGAAGCTTTGCACTAGGCTCCATCTCTGCAACTAGCCAACTGGAAGTCCTTAAGCAATCCCTTCTATTTTCTTCCCAGTTAATAAATCCTTTTTGCCTCTTCCTTTATGGTATTCCCTATACCTCTCTGGTCCTTCCATTCTGCTATATTTCTGGGTGGGGACATTATAACTTTACACCTCAACTACTATAACCACATCCTAATCATTTTCTTTGTCCCACACTGTCTGCCCCTGGAATGCCTCATTTACTTTATTGCCAGTTTTAAGTGCCTCAGAGGCCAGTATGACCATGCCCTGCCATTATCTAACATCTTGTTGGTGACATCAGCATTCAAGGCTTTTTACAACCTGGACCTCCCGCTTCCCTGGCCCTAATGGAGCATGAGACTCCTTGTAGCTTACTGAACTTACCTATTTATCCATCTTTCCTTACATCCTGTCACCTGCAAAGGGGCAAGCCTTGACTAACTAACATAACCTTGACCTATAGGTGTTGAAACATAAAACATTACTTATATTTTTAAGTAGGCTCCACACCCAAATGGGGCTTGAACTCATGACCCTGAGATCAAGTAACATGCCCAACCAACTGAGCCAGCCAGGCACCCCAGAACATTATTTAACAGAAAAGTCACTGAACAACAGTGAGTCTTCTCTTCTGCACACTAGAAATAATCTTAGAAGGCACTTAACTGGGGTTAATCTATGCCAGATTTTTCTTGTCACTTTACATATATCAATTTACTTACTCCTTACAAGTTCCCTCATCTTACAGATAAGCAAACTGAGGCAGAGAAATTAAGAGACACTTTCTAGGTCTTTCTCAAAGATTCAAACCCAGGAATTTTGCTGTAGGAGTTCATGATTGATCTTACCATGCTATACTGAGAAGTAGCCTAAATCATGCCTAAAATTATCTAGAGTACCAAGAATTTGTTCTAGTTTATTGAGCATCACAAAATCACATGAAAAATAAATTTTTGATCACCTGTTATGTGTGGGGACCTAAGACACATAGTAGAGAATTAAGCATGGATAGGATACAGAACCTAAGAGACAGTCTAGTACTATTGACGGAGTCACTGGGTTACTGTATCCTGTTCCTCACCTTTAAATGGAGAAAATAATTCTATTTCACAAAGTTTCTAACAGGCTTAAATGTGAAGGGTGTATGTAAAGCATGTATCACAATAACAGACACACTATGCCTCTTTAAGAATTGAGAGCTGTCATTTTATCCCTGTTCTTGAGCAGTTTTCTATATATTTAGGAGACAGGAACTGGTAGCAGTCCTCTTGGATTAAAAATTAATCTACTGTAAATAGTAGCCTCAAAATATCCAAAGAACACCGGTTATGTCCAGGGGAGCCCCAAAAGCTGTTTAGGAGGGATGGGTAACATCAAACTAAAGAGGAAATCAAACTTCTAAGTCATAAAACTATTTCCAAAGTTTTTTATTTTAACCAGTCACTAATTAATAGTTACGTACTGAGAACCCAGGCATTAGAAACTATGCTAAGCTCCAGGAATCCAAGAAAAAAAAACCAATAGTGCTTATGTTTTTTTCTCTCCAAACTGTTTTCGTCAGCCATGCTATATTGTGATCTGCTAGTATGGACCTCTTTGTCCACTGTGTTAAGAATGATTCAGAGGCTGAGTTGAAGCTTGTATGGAAAATATACCAAAGACCTTACATTTGAATGAAACGAGGAGGCTTGGGTGGGTAGGTTCTTAATACAGCTTTTCAATAACTAGGCAGGTACAATGTTGCCATATAAAATCTATACTTCATCCATTCTCATCTTCCATTTTCTTAGCTTTTCGAGCCTCTGCCAGAGTAACAGCTGTATCATAAGCTGATATTATGGGCATTTAAAATATAAGTGGTAGAAGTCGGATTTGGGTTTCTATATGTACCGTATATACATACTACCCACAAAAGACTCTATCAATACACATATGATCATTGAAAGTGACACTTGTACCTGTATGTTTATACATAATGCATATACGTGTGTGTATATAGACACACATACTCAACACATATTTGTAATAATCAAAAATTTACCTCTTTGGGTCTATGGGACCAGTTTAATTTTGGTGCATCAGGCCCCAAGGCAACCATCAAACACTGCACAGACAAGCAGTTATTAGATGCTTACTTGGAAGGCTCACAGAAGCTTTCAGAAATAGGACTGGCAGGCGTAGATGAGAGTAAGTATATAAAAAGCCTTCTGTGTAGAGAAACTCCAGCATTGTGTCTTTCTCCCTATGAAGAAATCTGTTTAATTCTTACTTTGGTGATTTTTAGATGTCCAAAAATAAGACCCTTTTAAAAGTAAAGATAATTTTCTATCTCAAACAGTGATTTTCAAATTTTATTGTGTATTATTATCACTAGAGTCTATCAGGCAAATGCAAGGTCAGACCCACCAAATCATCATTTCTTGAGGGGTGGGGTCTAGGAATCCAAATTTTAACAAGCATCCCAACTGTTCTGCTGCTTTTCATCCGTGGCCAACACACTGAAAATCGCTAAAGTGGAAATTAAAAACAGGCAGGGTACTACTCCCCAGAGCTGCTGAGAAGACAGAAAGAAGATGCAAGGCTTGTTGATCTATTTGGCAGGAGAAATGGCTATGCCACTTCGAAATTGAGAGCCAGGTGGGGTAGTGTAGCACTCAGATGACCAGCAGCAGGAGCAGTGAGGACTGGAACCACACTGACAATGCACAGAACAGTCAAAAGTAAGGTAAAAAGGATGTTGCCAGGAGACATGCAAAGTGTCCTGAAATAGGCAATAATAAAAGACAACTTTAAAAGCATATATTGAGATATTAAAAGTTTATGGGAGCACCTGGGTGGCTCAGTTGGTTAAGCATCTGACTTTGGCTCAGGTCATGATCTCACAGTTTGTGAGTTCAAGCCCCGTATTGGGCTCTGTGCTGACAGCTTAGAGACTGGAGCCTGCTTTGGATTCTGTGTCTCCCTCTGTCTCTGCCACTCTCCCCTGCCCCACCCCCATCTCTCCCTCCCTTTCCCAAAAAACAAACATAAAAATTTATTTTAAAAAGTTTATAATACTTAGTATATAGGTATTAGATTGCTTTTAGATTTTTACTTCTTTTAAAACTTCTCTGAGTGGTTATTTTCCTACTTAAAAATAGAAACACATTTTTCTTATGGTCTAAATAAACCTTTTCTTTTCACTCATATACATATGCATATGCTGATACAGGTTTCACATCAATTTCATCACTGGCTAATGGGAACTGTTAACTGTTTTAGAGAGTAAGGATAAATTTCATGAAATGCTATGAAGATTAAATGCAACAATGTGTGGAGAGCTCTTATAATAGTTCCTGGCAACTAGACATTTGACAAATTATATTTATTATTAATTATTAATGTGTAATTATATGACTTCAAATGCATTTCCTATTGGTTCGATCCAGGGTGTTGGTCAGAGAGCAAAGCTTTAAAGGTGCAATCATTCCAGAGTCCCTAGGTAAGTAGGTAGGTAGCCAGGCTCCTACTGAAGGAGGCACAGATCTCGAGTGATAAATGTGGAATCCTAGAAATCAGAGCAGATGATGCAAGGCTCCAAAGATCAGAAGAGTCAATCTGATCTCAAAGGAGAAGCTATTCTGACCTGTAAAATTCTCCTGATACTTTAGGCCATATCTGGCTGTCACTGAAACGGCAGGGAAAGCCAAAGTGTGGGGAAGGAGCAGTAGTGGCAGATATGAACTTGGGCATGAATAACTTGTGCTCAACACAAATAGAGGCTTGAGGAAACATCTTCCTTGAGTGAAGCCATTTCTGAGATTCTAAGATAGAAAAGTAGAAAACGAAGTGCATATTTACTTTTACTGTTTTAAGAGGTCTTATTTATTTTGAGAGAGAGAGAGCACAAGCAGGGGAGGGGCAGAGAGAGAGAGAGGGACAGAGGGAATCTCAAGCAGGCTCTGTACTGTCAGTGCAGAGCCTGATGTGGGCCTTGAACTCATGAACCGGGAGATCATGACCTGAGGTGAAGTTGGATGCTTAACCAACTGAGCCACCCAGGAGCCCCACTTTTTAATCTTAATTTCCTTTTATCAAATATGTTAAATTTTATAGGATTGATACACTTTCTATTTACCTATGGACTAATAAGTACAATACCCTAAACTAATAGACCCACTAGTATTTAAGGAAGTTAGAAAAAAAAACTTACAAAACTCCTGAGAAATATAAAAAGTTTACTATTGCACCCAAGATGAGACACAAAGGCCCAGAGACACTTGCCTCATTTGTGAGCTAAATATTGGCAATCACAAATACATAAAATGGTTTGAAACTGTCAAACAAAGGAAGCACTGATTAGCCAATGTGCTTTAAACAACTAACAAAAGACATTAAGTGCTGTGCAGGGTCCTCGAATCACTGACCCTGCGGTAATGCACTATCACTGAAGTCTGAGGGAGTGACTCACTCACACATTCTTCTCTGAACTAATGAATATTACTAGAGGCAAAATTCTAGTATGCTGTGGCCCTACCATACAGTATAAACGACAGACCAGAATGTAGTTTCAGAAGGTGGTACGGGTAAGAGCAGAAAATGAGAGGCACTGGTCCATTTATGAGGGAAAAAATAGAAATCTGTAAAAGGCAAACATGGATTCCAAATGACACTGCGGGGTCCTTTGGTTACTATTTCTGAAACATGATAAACTCATGTCGTCTTTTAAAAATGGAAACAAATTGAAACAACGGGACATAACATTCTTTTGTTTGTGAATGACAAGTTTCCTTAACACCTTCAGAGACTCTGATATGTACATCTTGGCATGAAGGTAGGGCCTTAGGAGGAATTAACAAGACACCCCTTAATTCAAAGGGTAATTAGTTACACAGGCTTTTAGTGAGTGCCTATGTGCTAGGCACTCTTCTAGGGCTGGGATGAGAGCAACAAGCCAGAGAGACACGAATCCCTGGCTTTGCTTACATTCTGGTACGTGTGTGAAATTCAAAGAAAGAAGACACGCCTATAGTCAGTGCTAAGAGCCATGGAAAGAAAGCTGGGAAAGAGGAAAGAGAGCACCACGGAGGGAGGCGATAATTTTAAACAGGAGGCCACGCAGGGCTTCACTGCAAAATGACATTTGAGCAAAGACTTGAAGGGAGCGAGGCAGCAGGTGTGGTTTTACCTGGAGGAAGAGCATTCCCAACAAATGGAACAGCAGATGCAAAGGCCTCAAGACGGAGGCATTTGTGGCATGTTTGGGCAACAACAAGGAGGGAGAGAGAGTAAGGGAGAACGGGGGTGGGGGGGCAGCAGTGGGGAAGCAGGTAAGTGAGATAAGCCAACTCATGGAGGACTCTGTCGACCACAGGACCTGGTGTTAGATGCAAAACCATCACAGGGATTGACACGTCTTACAATTAAAAACATTTTTTTAAATGTTTATTTCTTTTTGAGAGACACAGAGAGACAAAGCACAAGTTGGGGAGTAGCAGAGAGCAAGGGTGACACAGAATCCGAAGCAGGCTCTGGGCTCTGAGTTGTCAGCACAGAGCCTGATGCAGGACCTGAACCCATGAAGTGCAAGATCATGATCTGATATGAAGCTGGATGCTTAACCAACTGAGCCACCCAGGCGTTCCATGTCTTACAATGTTGAAGGGCAACAAAAGATTCCATGAAGGCAAGGGCAGAAACAGAGGGCTTTAGAAAACTGCGGAACAATTCTGCTGAAAGAAGATGTGGCTTGCACCAGCATGTGAGGGGGAAGGTAAGAAGCCATCAGATTTTGGGCATCTATTGAGGGAGACCCGATATGCAGTGTGAGAAAGGAGACTCAAGATTGACACCCAGACTTTTGGGCTGAATAACCAAAGGATAAAGAAGTCAGTGTATACTGTTCAACAGTGCGTGCAAATGTACTCGGCCCATGGGAAGAGATTTGAATTCAGAATAGATATCACAAAACTATGTTTGGTGTTTCAAAGACGTTGGATGCAGGGAGGTGGAAAAGTCTCACATGATTCTGTCCATCTCCAAAGATGCTGATGAGAGTCATGGCTGCCCCTTAGCCCCAGGCTCTTCCTTTTTTTTTTTTTTTTTTAAAGGTACCAGGTCTTTCCTCTTCACATTAAATTGCAATGTCAATCATGGAAATAAAATTTCAATTTCTTTATATTGCTAATACTAATATTTATATGGCAGCTAACAAACCTATTTGGTCTACACAGTGTAGATTAATTCAGAGTCATGTTATTCATAGGACAGTAGATACCGTTGGTCATTCTTGAATTCCTTCTACTCCAGTGCTGCCCATGTGGTCTTAAACACTTATGAATGGAAAACTTATGACCTCCCAAGAACAAACCACAGAATTAAACTTCTGTTGGCCTTTTCTAAACAGGAATCCTATCTTACCTGCTTCTGGATTGCCAGTGCTTACCAGTACCTGCCATGTAGCATGCACTTAATATATGTTTCTTCAGTTTTAGTTTGGGGCTAGTAAGCCCATATACCTGTCTAATCCAAGGAAAATCAGAATTAAAATAGTTTGTTATCCTGAGATAGATATGCTGTTCTATATACTCAGGAATGGTGACTTAGTTCCTTAGGGAGCAGGCTTTAATGAAGAGATAGGAATGACTTGTAATTAGTGTATCAATCATTTGCATGTGAATGGATGCTTGAAAGCAATTTATTCTCTTAAGTAGCTTAAATATTCCATGGTAAGTGTGTTTACCCTATTAATTTGCTAAGCAAACATTATCTTCTGAGTCAGAACAAGGCTAAACTTCAGCCCACCTTCTTGTCCCCATCAGAAATTCTGAATCCTGTGTTTGACTTGTACATCTTTGACCAGCTGCTGTTCTTGCCAAGGCCACACTGCCCTGAGTGGAAGCTGGAGGGTCCGAGGGAGCGGGAGGGTAGGTGGGGAGCGGGGAGAATTTTCCTGAGAACAAGGTTTTAAACCATATGATCACTTCCATACTTTTCTAATTCTGAGGTTTGGCTCTATAATAATTGATGGAGTCTAGGTGATGGAGACTTTGTAATGTTAGGTCACGTTCTCCCCATATCCAGGCTCCTTTTTGGTTCTGAATAGATTTTAAAATTCAAGAAGTAGTAACTCTTTCCCGGAGACAGCCTGTAGAGAGGATGCGATTTCTCTGTTACATTCAAAGTATCAGTGGCGGGTTTTGTTAGGTTTTGGAGACCTCTCAGTGAACAAACTGGGACCACCCTACCATGTATTTTTTTTTGACTTTGAATAAATTGAGCAGTCTATGCCTCTATCCGCTTCAATAGAAGTGGATGGCTTTCGACAGATTGTTTCTGTTGGAACTTAGAATTGGCCATGGTCTTGCAGTGTGACCTTACTTACCCTCTCAAAAACTTAGTTTCCTCATCTGTAAAATGGGGACAGTGAGCTAGATGCCACATGGTGGTGCTGGAGTGGGATTGCTGAAATAATTATGACCCACTCTAAACTGGCAACCATGATTACTGTTTGTCCAGGGCTGGTTGGGCACATCCAGGAGAAGCCTGCAAGCTCCTTTTCAATTCTGTACTGTCCTGCAGCAAATGGTCCACGACACACTCATCTATCACAGGAAAACAAATCATCGCAGGGAGATATTAGTGATTCTATTCTTAAACTGTGGGGCAAAATGACACTTCATCATAATCCTCAGGATCCTCCTTAAAATACCTGCAATCTGGCATGGTGTTGTGGCAGCCAACTGTGTACCAGGCAGGCGATCCCTGTTAGAAGTTGTTTGGAGATTAGAACTCAGAGAACAGCTGGGTACCTTTGTTACCAGCAGGCTGCTGACTCAAAATGATGGGAAAAGAAAAAAAATTCTCACTGGGATGAAGAGGGGAGAGAAAAACCACAGAGCTGGGGGGCGAAAAAACAGCTTTGGCCTTTGAAAACAGATTGCTCTGCTGTCCTGTTATGAAGTAGGTGTATGGGCATTCACAATTCCACACAGGGCCTAATCCAATTCTTTGAGAAAAAAAATACAACAAAAAAACACAACAGGATAAAAACCCAGGGCCAGGTGCAGGCTGTTTTCTCTTGGTACTCCGTTTGAGGAGGCATTTGTTGCTCTATTTATATTATGAAAGTGCACCACTGCCCTCTCTCTCACTGCCTGCGCCCCTCCGCCTCCAGGACTGCAGGAGTGCTGACCATAGAAAGGACCCCCCCGAGGAAACAGAGAAAGATGCTGCCCTTGTCAACAATTTAATAGGATTCACATAACTAACTGCTCACGCCTCACAATTCCAGGCAGGCAACTCTTTGTGGATTTAGTTGCAGAGAGTCAGGGAAGAGGAATATATTCCATTTCTAAAGCGCTTCAGGCACTCCCACTCAGGCCTTCATGTAGCTTACTGAGATGGGCAGAATGGATTTTCTTAGCCCCTTTTCCAGATGAAAACACTGAGACCCAGGGTGGTCAAGCAACCTGCCCACGGTCACAGAACTAGGTCACCAGAACCAAGTGACAGACTTGGAATCATGGCATGAGGACTCATGACCCACTGTTGAACATACATGGACATAGGCAGATCCTGTGGCATCCAAAGTGCTTTGGTTTAGCTGAGTCTTAACTGATCCAGGCAACAGTGCCAGTGACATCGAGCAAAGAGTGGACAGCCAAAGGGCTACAATGTTAAAGTGAGGATTTCCATCAGGCTTTGCCTTCTCTTTCTCAAATGAAAAGAGATCTGTACCTGAAAATTTTAGAAGACCAGCCTTTTTAGCTTCATCCTTTCTCTGGTTATTTATCCAAATGAAATGCCTTCAGCTCTCAACTGATATCAACAATGTGCCAGAAAACTAGACTATACAGCACAAGCAGAAGCCAGTACTATTGCAGAGAATAATTCAAAGTCTGTACCACTCTCAATTTGCTTCCACAATCTCATTAGTTATTTAGATTGTGTCAATGGTCTATGTGAGGATCGAGGTGACTTCTGTTCCCTTTGCCCATGTCCACTGGGCCCAGCAGCGTATGTTACACTAAATAGGTACTCAATTCTTCTACCAAATGTCCCCTGAATTAGTAGCGTGTCTTCGGAACAGCATTAATTACATTAATAAACAGTTGAAAGAATGTCAGTGATGACGGAGGGTTGGGAATGGGGAAAGATTCAGCGCCCTGTGAAATGGGAGAGTGTTGGGAAACACTGTGGCAGTTTTGGCGGGATGGGGTGGGCCGGTATCACAGGTTCTTCCCCTCTGCACAGGCTTACTACTCTGCCATACAAAAGTCAGGCAGGCAGCTTTAATAGGTGGTAGGAAGAGACACAGCAGAAGGAGTATAAGTTGTTATGTTACAGGGTTTTTAAACATTTATTTTAAGAGAGGAAGAAACAATGTCCATACACACACATGTGAGCAGGGGAGGGTCAGAGAGGAGAGAGAGGAGCCCAAGCAGGCTCCACACTGTCAGCACAGAACCCGACGCAGGGCTTGATCTCAGGAACTGTGAGATCAATGATAAGCCAAAACCAAGAGTTGGATGCTCAACCAACTGTGCCACCCGGGCAGCCTGCCATACTATAATTTAAAAATCCTCCTAGGAAGTAAATATACCAAAATTTCAATTAGATAATTTCATCATAGACTGATTTTCTTTCTCCTTTTTTTAAATATATTTTGAGGACGGGATTTACATTCATGTTGGCAAAATTCCAAATAATTACCTTAATTAATTTTTTTGAACTGTTTCCATTCTGCCTAGGATTAATACTGCTCATAATGAGCTCATGTCATCTGTGAAATATTAATAAGCATGATGAAATAACCAGGATCATCTAGCAAACTTATGAGGAAGAGTGAAGATTTTGCTGAGTTTAGTTAAAGCTTGGCATGCATTCAGCCCAGGTCATGTGTTTAGTCTCCTTGAAGGGCATTTACTTGGCAGATAATGATTTCCCCCTACCCCAACCCCCCAGTCCATCCTCTGGGCCCTTGTGAGTTGTATTCTTGTAAACACAACTTCAAATACCACTTTCTCAAAGAAGAAGGGGCATTTATTTTATGAACTTCGGCAGGTCTTCCTTCTAAGAGATGCCTTCGCAAAGCTGCATTTGCTCTGGAGGTCTCCAGCCCTCCCTGTAGCCTCGCAGGCTCCTCCTAAGTGAACAAGCTCCGTCTCCCCTTCTGCTCTACCTTAAACCTGAGAGGTGTTTGTTTCCCGGGCCGGGGCTTGCTAGGGCTCAGCCGCCTGCACACCAGCTGCTGCTCTGCTCCCCAGTGCGCGTCTGGTAACAACACAGCTCCTTTGCCAGTTGTTGAATGGGGAGAGGGGCAGCTGTGAAGGACAGAAGAAAGCTGATTATTCATTTTCTTTCCTTTGGAAATTCTGCTTTGGGATCCTGGTCCTACTTAGAATGTTTCCCCTGAAGCCCATTCCATTTAGCGCTTTTGCTGGGGAGCATTTTCTGTTCATTTTCCAAAATGTAAAGCAGTTAGTTGAGAATATATATATACACACATATATACCTATGTATATCCTAGTTATGAAAGCTCAGCCCGGCTTTTCTTTGTGTCCCAGAAGCCTAGAATTTTAGTGATGCATCAAGAACTCAAGTATCCTTATGTGTGATACTTGCATGATAGGGATTCGCAACTCAGTCTATAAAACAATGATAATATCTCTAGGCTGCAGAGCGAAATGAAAATTCATCCTGTTCTGGCCTGGAGAACAAGAGTTTATTCCCAAAACGAGTTCTCAGGGATGACAGCCAGTGACCTATCACTTTTCTCTTATGCGTTCAAAACACTATTTAAGGTAATAATTGCCATCTTGTCTTCAGAGATGCGTTGTTTCCTCATACTCATGTGGCTCCAGTCTTTAGAAGCCAAATCAAACTTCTTCTTCAAGTGGGTCAGTTAGGAAACACTAAGCAGTATTAGTTGTGAATTTTTGAATGCGCAGGAGTCTGGGGCTAGCTATGAGCACTGGGCAGATTAAATCTATTGCTGGAGTTCCTTTCCATTTCACAGTAATTGCAAACCACAGAACACTGATGCAACTCATTAACTAATGTGCCTGTTTTGATATTCAAATGTTTCCTAAAGAAGCAAAAATTATTTATTAGCTTGCAGCACCTGCACTCTAGAAAATTCAGCCCTCAGGGTCTTTTGTTACAATGGTCTGAGGTTGCTTTTATTTTCCTAGTTTTTGTCAGCACAGTGATGCTCAGTTGATACGTGTTCTTTCTCTGTTTTATGATTTATGCTTCTGAGGGATATGTATAGGCAAAATGGATGAAGCCATAAATTTCCTTACAGGACATATTTTAAATGACATTACTTTGAATTTGGAACCTGTGTTCTCACTGTGGATATCAATGTCTTTCTCAAAACAATTCAATAAATAATTTCAAGGGCAAAGTCTCATTTGTGAAGGCCCTTCACAGTTAATAGCACTAACTTCAGACAATTATAATAGTGTTTCTGTATGCTGCAATGTAAAATAGAATCCAGTATTAGTAACCAGGAACTAGAGTAGTGGAACTTGTTAAATTCAACATAATGTGATAATTAGCCACATATGCTATTATCCAGCACATAGTCTCATAACTAATAAACCTTATACACATTTGTCTTCAGTTGAAACATGTAAGTATCTTGTTGATTTTTTCCTTAATAATTACATGTATTTCAGGGCAACATTATTATAAAATTTGAAGACTGTCTTAGGGCATTAAAATGGAAGTTAAATCACTCTTTCAAACATACAGAGCTAATATCACAGTAGGGATATGTATATTGAAAATATATTGTTACTCATTAGTGAGAAAGATCTACATGACTGCAAAAGCTTATTAGCTTTCATAGATCCTCTTGCTTTTAATCTTTTATTATTCAAACAAGGAAGAAATGGAAAGAGCAGAATAACACATGCATTATAATACTAATACTCATCAGGTTATTGATCTGATGTAGTCATTCAATTCCCATCCTTCAGTTTTGAAAATTAATTCTGGTTGGAACGGTGCCAAAGAAAAATGCAGTTCATTTATTTAGTAAAGTGCTTTGAGACTTAAGAAATCTTCCTGCAGAATGTCAGAAAAGGGTTAAATTTAAATGAGCCCCACAGGGGGTTTTGTATTGGTGAGGCAGCAACTATAGAAGAAGCCTGAGCATCACATATTAAGCAGGATTATTTTGTTTTGCAGGAGAAAAGGGAAGTTTTTGAAAGGGAGAATCTAGACCATGTAAAAATTATGTGCTGTTCTGAGGCAATCTTCTTACCAGCATTTGCCGGATTAGTTATTTCTTTTTACCAAAAGCAAAAGGACACAGGGGTGCTCCAGATCATGGGAAAGGAAAGGAGAGGGGCCATTAGGACACCGTGGAGGCATCTGATATCCAGGGTAGGGCAAGCTTTAGCTGGAGATCCAGAATCTGTAGTGGGGCTCCTGGTTAGCTAAACCATGGTGGTCAGGAAAACCAGAAAGGCTGAAGTTGATATTCTAGCTCTAGCAGACCCATGGCTGAGGGTATTTCTCTGTCTAGAAGGCACAATTTGTAATTGATGAAGGCAATAATCTTTTGGCCAAAAAAAAATGGCTTTCATTTGAGAAGTGTCCAAAGAAAAAGTGCTGCTTTGGAAAAGTTGCAGAGAGTGACAATCAATGGGAAAAAAATGTTAGCCCAAAGACTGATACAGCCTAAATAAAACAGGATGCCTCCTGAATACTTATTTAGATGGAGGAAAGAGGTTCCCTCTCAGCAGGATACTGGAATATCATGAACAGAAAAATGAAAATAGATGTGTGTCAGATTAAAGATGAGTAGGGGAAAAGGCTCTTTAACGACCCAGTTTAAAAAAATCAGACAAAGTGCTGAGAAGCAAGAATATTTCTAGAATAGGAAATGGTGGGTTAGCTTAGTCTGGACAAGAGGTTCTAAACAAAACTTGGGCCTGGAAAATAGCAAACTATCAATCTCTCCGAATGAGGAACTAGTGTTTAAATAAGAAATGTGTCATGCTCATTGCAATTTGTTATATCAGGGCCTCTGCACACATCTTGATGTATCTCTGTGTAATTCATCCACACTGCTGTTTTGCTTATTCTGGATGAGTCCTTGTTTCCAAAGTTCCAAACTTCAGCACTCCATTCAAGTGGTGCTAATGTAGGAAAATATGACTCTCAGTGGAACCAAATAAGTGGTCATAAGCAATGATTGCTCAGGGTATGGAGGCAACTCTGAGTTAGGCCCATGATTACACAAACACTAGTTTTGCAACCAACAGCAGCCCCCTCTGACTTCAGTCTACTTTCTTAGCAAGGCCTGCTAGGTCTTGTCTCCTGTCCACTGCTCTAGCACCATGTATTGCCATTCTTTGACTCGAACTATATACTCCAGTCAAACTAAATTGTTTGCTGTTTCATAGTTTGAACAGTATTTACTTTTACTAGAATTTATTTCTTCTGCTTATTTGCTTGGTAGGTGCCTATTCATCCTTCAGCAGCTCAAATAATCTTTTATCTCATTCAGGAAGTATTCCCAAGCCCTTGGATAGTTTTATTTACTTCTTTCTTTGCACTGGTTTTGTACCTTGCAGATTTTTCATTCCTTGCACTTTCCCACTGCATTTAAATTTTTGGTTAGATGCTTATTCTCTCTGTTGTCTATGAATGCTTTTGGGGTTAGTGACTGTGTCTTATTCATTTTTGTGCCAGGATTGCTGGCCTAATGCCAGAACTTCCATGACAGGGGTTCAGTGACTCATCACTGGATGAGTAGATGGATAAAACTGGAATTCAGGAATTCAAATAGGGATTACTATATATGGTCGCCTTCAAGTCTAGTTTTAATGCAATATCTACAGGTTGACTTCTTAAACTACCTCCTCTTGCAAGACAGTTATGTTAGGTGCCAGCTACTCTTGAGTTATTTACAAGAAATAACTCATTTATAATGTCACCATGGCCCCGTGAGGTTAGCATTAGGAATATTCTGTTTTTAGGTGAGGAAACTGAGGCATAGCAAGGTCAAGTAACTTTTCCAAGATTACGCAGTATCAGTACCTGGCCTGGCAATAGAGCATGAGAATGAGTTGCAGAGCTGAGCTCTTAACCACCAGGCCACACGACCTTAACAATGAGTGGATTTATGAGCATAGGGCTCTTCTTAGCTACTTTTGAAAAATGAGCTTGCAATTTCATTTCCTGGGATGATAAGAGCATTTTAGCTGAAGCAACCCTACATTTATAATGAATTTAATTTGAGACCATGCCAGGATAGACATTCATAATGGTTCATTTAAGTAACTGTTCATTAAGTGGCTGGGGAAAAGGAAACCACTATGAGACCAGAAGAGTCCTCTCATAATAAAAAGAAAAGGATGTGGGAAACCAAGAATCTGAGGTATTGGAAACATGTATTATAGAAATTTATGTAGATGTGCACATGCTCATCTTCATAAATTTTAAAAGCATTGCTTATTAAATTATGATACATGTAGTTGTCCACATCCATGTAGAGATCACAGAAAAATACTCCAACAATGTATTTAAAAAAAAACACAGAACTTTTTACCTGTATTTTTCAAACATTCATGAAATGCCTTCACAAACCACAGCAATATATTAAAATTCCTATTTGTTTTCTGTATTGACAACTCCATGGTTGCTTGCTTCCTAGCACCTTTTTCTAAATATTTTCTGAATGAACTGTCTGAATTTCTTCTTCCTGGGCCACAATTCTTTTTGATTCTCCACTACAAAATGCCAAAGAATGAGCTTGGCATGGAAAGACCATCCTGAGAAAACAGGGTAGGAAAAGAAGTTTAGGGAAAAGCCATATTTCTTTAGTAGGAAAGCGGAAGAGGGCCTCTGTATATTCAGTTTTCCTTCCAACTCACAGAATTGAAAAACAAATACAAGTTGCCTGTGGGGTTCCTTTACCTGAATGTTCAAGAAGTATACTTTTCTATAAATGCCGCTCAATGAACTAAGATTGTGCCCTTAGTTTTAAGAAATTAGGCTAACAAAGATAAATATCAATAGATTTAGCTATATAATTTAAAAACTTTTTAGTTTCACATCAAGAATTTAACTTCAAAGAGAAGCAGATTTTTACACAGGCAAAATGCAAGAAAACACATTACTGTCTATACATTCTAACTTATATAGGAAGCACAATTCATGGTTGGGAAGAGGAGAAGAAATATAAGAAAGCTTTACGAAGAAATGCCAACTAGCCCACCTTGAAGCATAGGAGATGTGCATGTGTGTGCGTGCGTGCACATGTGCAAAACAAGTCGGATCTCTTATGATTCCACTGCATATATATAAAACTTTAGGATCTTGAGTGTAAACAGGCTCATACCTGGACAGACCAGCTATTCACCTGAGAAGAGAAAGGGATGAAAAAAATTGTGACTTTATGACATATACCCTCTGACTGAGGGCTAACTCAATCATGACAAATCTCAAATTCCTGATGTCATTTGACCAGACAGAACTATTTAGTCTCTTAAAGTCTCCTAGTTAAATTTTTGTTCCTTACTAGACAAAAATACCAGTGCCTCACTTATTTGGTGTTGGGGCTCACAAGGTCAATTTCTGTTATATTTCTTCTAGGAAAGTTTCCCTCTCTGACCTACTGCTCCATGGGTCACATATAGGCTGAATTTGTTTCTTGTCACACATTTGCCACACTCCTTGAAAATGGAAACTCTTAAAATACATGCCAAGCTTGAGCCCATGTTCTAATCAGCATGAGATAAGGTAAGCTATTTTATTTTGGTCCTACAAAAATTTTCAAAACCATTTTGCTCCATTTGCTCCATTCAGAGTATAAATCAAATTTTGAATGATTATCACTGCCTTCCTTACACACTACACTTTGCCTTATTATTTTTCAGATTGCTTCATTAAGTTTAGTTGTGGTCTCTTCAATTCCCCCCAAAGAATTTATGCAATTGAAGCAAAGGCAAATTACTAATAGTTCACCTTCAACAATATGGCTTGGTGTTTAGGAAGACTTCACTATCAAAAATGAACCCAGACTTCAAAACCTCCTGAATTGGCAATTTCCTAGCAATGGTCCAGTGTGACTTTCTTCTCAACTTTAAGTGGTTGTTCAAACAAAGAGTGCATGAAGTCTTTTTTTTTTTTTTTAAAGCATAAGACAGATCACTTTATTGTGAAAATGCTTTTCTTTTCTTTACATTTTAAATGAGAAAATTCTTCTTGATAGGTTTATGTAAGTTGCTCTGTTATAGCACATTGGTTTATAATCCAACGTTTTATAATGATTCTACTGTTCCAAAATTGATTTAGTGCTGCCTACCTTAAATACTGATGCTGTTGGCTATCACCCCTTGAATGCCTACTATTTGAGAACCACTTTGCTCATCCTGTCTCCAAACCTTAACATCCCAAGGAAGTTTTTTATTAATCATAATTTACTGACAAAGCACCTGAGGTTTGGAGAATTTAACTGCTGTCTCCCATAACACACAGACTAATTAGCAGAACCAGAACTTCGAACCCTGGGATGCCTGGCTCCAAAGTTAATGGTTCCCCTCCCCACCCCACTACAAAATACACGCTATTTTCTTGAGGTACTGCCCACTAGATATCAGGCACTGAGCTGGGTGCTACAGCAATAAAGAGATGTCTACAGTATATGTTCTGCTCTTGAGAAGTTATCAGTTTGGAAGGAAAGGCAGTTACTTATAGTATCTATGACAGGAAGGCTTCATCAAGTGGAGTCTCACTCTCTGGCTAGGTATAATCATGCCAGATGTCTGCTGCTAACATTTTCTCCATGGGACCCAGGGTCTAAATAGAGAGAGATACCAGAAAGTTACCACTGTGGAAAGCTGAAAAATGTCCTTTCTAAAGGTATCTAAGCATGCTTTGTCTAAATCTAACACCAATCTCTTCACATAACACTTTGTTAACTGTTTTCCCAGAATTTGGAGGTAGAAGAGACTCATAGCAAAGGAGCCAAACTTCAGACTTAGGTCCAGATCAACCAACCTCCATGAGTTCATAAGGGCTGGTGGAGAATAGTAGGAGGGACACTTAGGCTGTTGTCTTAATATTCAAACTGTGCTGAATAAACAAACTGCCTGAAATCACTTCTTAGGTGTGCGTTTTGGTATAAAACCTACTCTGAATTGCCTTTCTTTGAGTGAAAATAGTAATACCAGTTGTGTAGGGTATAAGGTGTGCTGGGTGTCTTTGTGCACAGAAGTGGGGTGTGTGCATGAGACAGAGTATGCAAGAGAGCATGACAAATATTGGCTAAAACAGGAAGTCATTTTAAGAAGGACATTTAAAAAATCCAATCCAGTTGAACATTCTGAGTTTTTAAAATCTCAGTTCTGATTTAGTGAGGCTTGTAGTCTACCAACAAAAACAAAAAAGAGAATTACAGAAGAAAAAGATAATTTCGACTTGATCTAATCAAATCAATTCGTATTTGGCAGAGATGATTTTGGACCCAGAGAACTTAGACATTCTTTCAGGGCTGCATAACAAGGTAGTGACATTTTAATTCATGCATTCCCCCCCCCACCCCGCTTCTTCATGGCACTTTACCTTACAACATACAAGTTTGTAGTTGTGATTATTGTAATTTGGAAATGTTTACAACTCATTAATGCCTGGAGTAAGGAGTGCAGACATAGGCGTCAACCACAAGTAAAAAGATTTCTTCTTTCAAAACCCACCAACTATTCTAGCACCACCTCCTTTGCAGTAGCTAAGCCAATGAGGTGTGGTAGAAAGAAAACAGTGTTAAGATTCCTACGGAGCTGGTTTAGAAATTTAGCCCTTGACTTCCTAGCTGTATGTTTTTGGCTTAAGTTACAGAACTTCTCTAAAGTGGTGAGAATAAAATTTACCTCTCTACATGCTTCTGGAGATTTAATTAAATAAGGTATATGAAGCACCCGGCTTAGTACTGGTACAAATGTTAGTTCCTGTCAAAGGTTGGTAAAAATGGTGGATACAAATGAGTTAGGGTCTGCATATGTCATACTTCCTTTTCCTACATTTGCTTTCAATTTAAAACTCTAAAGGCCTGACTTTGAAAGGCTGCTTGTAGGACCACCTCTGAAATAAGATAAGTGACCTAATTTACTTCATTATGAACTGACTTGATTTGCTTTGTTATGATTGGTGGAGTCAGATGGTAAGACTGTACACAAGGATTCTAAAAGAATGGCTCTATGAAGGATGGAGGCTCAACTTAGTACTATGGAATGTCTGTGATTGGGTTCATGGCAGTGTCGTTCTTCACATCCTTATCTATGCCCCCTTTCAGTAGGAAGTATCTATGATTGTCATTACCCCTATCCCTCAAGAATGAGGAATGGTCAAAAGCCAGGGTGGCATTGGCCCACAAGGACCCAATAGCTACCATTTTGTTGCTAAATATTTGCTACATTTATTGTCTATAAAACATTTGCCTTGTCACCATTGCCTTGGATTGCTGATGTTCTGTTCAACTGCATCAAGAAACATCATCTTGTCATGGGAATAGCTATTTTTTAAAAGACTGAAAATAGGAAATTCATCACATTAATACCTATTAATCCACCATAATCATCACCTATAATTTGACCCCTTTTGGTCTACTCTGCATAAATCAGTGTGTTCCACGTTGAACTGTCAATTTATATAAAACCGTCAAGGCCAACAATAGGGTTCTGGGAGGAAAAATATTTTAAAAAGTCACTTGTATACACTGGGAGTTTGATGACAAGATAGGTCTTTGAATGTCATGTTTTTAATGACATTTTCTGGTTTCTTTAAATTTTGCATACATGCTATAGCAAAGACAGTGACCTCACCAAAGGTCATCATTTTTAATCCTGAATCCTGGTATTACTAGTTTGTACAGGATATGAAAGGGAACTACAAATTTTAAGAAAATTTTTTTTCTACACATTAAATTTTATTGCATGCCTTATGGAAAAATTCACACCGTTAATCTATTTTTCAGTATTTTGTATCCATTTCAGAATCGCACTAGAATCTCAAGATGTTAATGTACTTGTCTCATTTCTATTCTGCAATGAAAAATACCTTATATTCTTTACTCTTCCTCCCCTTCTCCCCCTTGTATGTTATGTTTGACCTCTTTACTCCTTCTTCCCTTTAACAAATATTAATAATTATATAAATGACAATTATTAATAATATTGAAGAAAAACAATTAATGTTGGCTCCTCTTATGGATCTAGAATTGTCAGATGCCTGGTTCAGTAGTATGGGGGAGGGATGAGGAGCAGGAATAGTGTAAACATTTCCACAGGAAAAAAGCACACTTTGCTCTAGTGTAGTGTAATTTTAGTACATTTCATGGATCAAATACAAATGGTGCCCAGAAGCAGCCATGCTCAATTAGGGGCACCCTGCCTGATCTAGCCCCTGGGGTTAATGAGACACTTGGTGGGACAGCCTGGCTTCACCAACCAGACAAGTAGAAGATGTCAGTATGTACCTCTTGGGCATTTGAAGCTGGCACTTTTCAAGTTTCCTTGCTGCCTGGCAGGGGAAACACTTCCTCAGACACAGATAAAACTGCAGTAAGAGTGGATAGTGAGGCTCTGGCAACCCTTATTTCGGAGAGTCATCCTGGTTACCAAGGATGTTGATCATGTGTCCTCAACACATAAATACACACATCACTTAAGAGCATTGACTACTTTTCATACTCCATATGGAGGAAGAATTTTCATTTAAGAAGGCTCACCCAAAAGGAATCTGTTGAGGGATACACAGTATGTAAAAGAAATGTGGTTGAGGGTGAGGAGTCAGAGAATTGGAAATGGGAAACAAAAATCATGCAAATGCATATATGCTTAATAATATTAAAAAAAAGAACATTTTGTTCTTCAAAACTTAGCATCAGAAATGTTATCCTAGCTGTTGCTATATTTTTAAAAACATTTCCTTATGAAAAGTTTCAAACATATACAAAAGAATGAGGTAATGAACTCCCATGTATCCATCGCTAAACTTCAGCAATGGTTTAATTATGGTCAATTTTGTTTCATCTGCCCAACTCATCTTCACCCAATCCTCCACCCTTGTTAGAATGAAACAATCTTGACTTGATTTCAGTTTTAAGAATTCAGCATATTATCTCTAAAAACTCTTTAAAAGTCAATGAAAGCTATAAACTAAAAAATTCCATATTATCATCAAATATCTATGTAGTCAATATTCAAATTTTCCAATTGATTCTATTAAAAATTTTTTTTACATTGTGTTTGGATCAAGTCTCAACTAAGGTCATCAAATTGCAATTAGTAGGTGACATACCTTTTACTTATCTTTTAATCTATAAGCTTTTAATCACAGGATTTCAAGTAACATTTGAATTTTAAACTCCTGTTCTTTGCACTAGAGGTTGTAAATCTGCCTTTAAAACAATCTGAGCCAACATAAATGTCCAAATATGGAGAAGCAGTTAAATAAACAGTGGTGTGTGCTTTGGGTTAAATACTGTGCAAAGTATAGTTGAAAGAATACTTTCTCTGGGGAACCTAAAGAAAGCTATTTTTGAGCCTTATTTTATCATTTGTAAAATAAGAATAAAGGAATACATTAAACTTAAAGACTAAATAAATTGATATACACACATCTCCTATCACAGTGATCAGTGTATAACATCAGGACTGCTGGGGTGTTTTTGATATCATGTTAACATGTCTAATATTAAGACATTTTAAATGGACATACTGTATCTCCCTCTTAATTAAAAATGTTAGATTGTGGCTAAGCAATGAGGTTACTGCCCCAGGAAAAAAGAAATAGACACTGGCTCAGATATCATTGGTCAGCTTTAATTCTCAAAACAGACTTTCCTAAGAGACCATCTGAAAGCCACATTTGTGAAGTAACAGCAGGAATTTCCACATTTCAAAGTTGCCCTTTTTTTATATCAAGAGTTTGGCATTATAAGATTTACATGAAGACATATAGTAATTAAAGAGAATTTTAAAAGCAGCAAGAAAAAAGAAGACAGGGAAACCCCATAAAGCTATAAGCAGATTTTATAGCAGAAAGCCTGAAGGCCTAAAGGGAGTGCCATGATGTATTCAAAGTGCTGAAAGGAAAAATAATCTTCAGCCAAAAACACTCCATCCAGCAAGGCTAGATCATTCAGAATACAGGAAGAGATAAAGAGTTTCTCAGACAAAGTTAAGGAATTCATGACCACTAAACCAACCTTACAAGAAATATTAAAGGAAACTATCTGAGTGGAAAGGAAAGACCATAAGTAAGGATAAGAAAAGTAGGAAACATAAAAGCAGTAAAAATATGTTTATCTGTACAAATCAGGCAAGAGACTCACAAAATAAAAGGATGTAAAGTATGATACCATATACCTAAACCATGAGAAGGAGAGGAGTAAAGAATGGGTTCAACCTTAAGCCACCATCAACTTAATATAGAATGCTGTATATAGAGGACTATATACAAACCTAATGGTAACCACAAATCAAATGTCAGCAATAGATATATAAAAATAAAGACAAAGGAATCGAAGCATATCACTAGAGAAAGCCAACTTACGGTGAGAGAAGAAAGCAAGAGAATAAAGTAGTGGAGATAAACTACAAAAATGACCATAAAATAATAAAAATGGCAACAAATAAATACATACTTATCAATAATTACTTTGAATGTAAATGTATTAAACATTGCAATCAAAAGATGTAGGGTGATTGAATAAATAAACAAATATAAAATCCATCTATATGCTGCCTACAAGAGACTCATTTCATATCTAAAGACACCTGCAAATTGAAAGTGAAGGGATGGAAAAATATTTATCATTCAAATAGCTGTGGAAAGAAAGCTGGGATAGCAATACTTTTATTTAAAAAAAAACTTTAACACTGTAACAAGAGTTAAAGAAAGGCACTGTATAATCATTAAGGGAAGAATCCAACAAGAAGACATTTATGTAGCCAAATACGTAAAGCAGTAAATAATAAACATAAAAGTAATATGATAATTGTAGGGTGCTTTTAATGCCCCACTTACATCAATAGGGAGATCATCTAAACAAAATCAACAAGGAAATAATGACTATGAATGACACATTGGACCAAATGGATTTAACAGTTATATTCAAAATATTCAATGCTACAACAGAATATACATTCTTTTGAAGTGCACATGGGGTATTTTCCAGCATGGATCACTTACTAGGATACAAAACAATTCTCAACAAATTCAAAAAGACTCAAGTCATACCATGTATTTTTTCTTACCAAAAACTATGAAACTAGAAGGCAACCACAAGAAAAAAATCTAGAAAGACCACAAATACATGGAGGTTAAATTACATGGTACTAAACAATGAAGAGATCAAGCAGTAAATCAAAAAAGAAATCAATAAATACATGGAAACAAATGAAAATGAAAACACAACAATTCAAAACCTTTGGGATGCCATAAAAACAGTTCCAAGAGGGAAGTATATAACAATCCAGGCATATCTCAGGAATCAAGAAAAATCTCAAATAAACAACATAATCTTACACCTAAAAGAGTTAGAAAAAGAACAAACAGAACCCCAAAGTAGAAAAGGAAGGAAATAATAAGGACTAGAGCAGAAATAAATTATATAGGACTTCCCCCTCTCAAATAGGACAAATTAATGAAATTAGAAACTGGTTCTTTGGAAAAAATCAACTAAATCGACACACCTTTAGCCTGACTCAACAAAAAAAGAGAGGGGATACAAGCAAAATCAGAAATATAGGAGAAATAACAACCAATACAACAAAAATACAAAGGATTGTAAGAGGATGTCATGAAAAATTACATGCCAACATATTGAACAACCTCCATGAATAAATTCCTAAAAACATATAACCTCCCAAAACTGCATCAGGAAGAAAGAGAACGGTTTAACAGACTGATTATCAACAATAAAATTGAATCAGTAATAATAATAAAAAAAACTTCCAACAAACAAAGTCCAAGACTAGATGGCTCACAAATGAATTCTTCCAAACAGTTAAAAAAGACTCAATACTGACTCTTCTCAAACTATTAGAAAAAAGGATGAGGAAAGAAAACTTCCAGATTCGTTCCATAAGGCCAACATCACCCTGATAACAAAATCAGAGAGACAGCACTAACAAAGAGAAATACAGGCTAAAATCTCTGATGAGCATAGATGCAAAAATCCTCAACCAAACACTCCCCAAACAGAATCCAACAATACATTTAAAAAAATCATTCACCATGATCAAGTAGGATTTATTCCTGGATGCAAGGTTGTTTTAATATTCAAATCAGTCCATGTGCTATATCACATCAATAAGAGAAAGGATAAAAACTATATGATCATTTCAATAGATGCAAGAAAAAACATTTGACAAAGTACAACATGCATTCATGATTAAAATCCCTGAACAAACTCGCTTTAACAGAAACATACCTCTATATAATAAAGGTCATATATGAAAAAACAATTAACATCATACTAAATGGTGAAAAACAGAGTTTTTTCTTAAGGTCAATACAAGACAAGGATGTCCACTCTTACCACTTTTATTCAATATAGTACTAAGAGTCCTAGCCACACCAATCTGACAAGAAATAAAAAGCATCCTATTTCGTAAAGAAGAAGTAAAAAGTTCACTATTTGCAGGTGACTTGATACTATATACAGAAAAGCTGAAAGAATCCATCAAAAACCACTATAGCTGAAAAATGAATTCAGTAAAGTCACAGGATACAAAATCCATCCACAGAAATATGTTGCATTTCTATACACTAATGATGAAGCAGAAGAGAAATTAGGAAAACAATCCCATTTACAACTGCACCAAAAACAACAAAATACCTAGGAATAAGCTTAACCCAGGGAATAAAAGACCTGTACTCTGAAAACTATAAAACACTGATGAAAAAAATTGAAAGGGACACAAACAAATGGATTGTAAAAACAAATATTGTCAAAACGTCTGTACTACCCAAAGCAATTTACATATTTAATGCAATCCCTATCAAAATACCAACAGCATTGGGACGCCTGAGTGGCTCAGTCAGTGAAGCTTCTGACTTCGGCTCAGGCCATGATCTTGTGGTTTGTGGGTTTGAGCCCCGCGTCAGGCTCTGTGTTGACAGCTAGCTCAGAGCCTGGAGCCTGTCTTCAGATTCTGTGTCTCCCTCTCTCTCTGACCCTCCCCTGCTCACACTGTCTCTCTCTCTCTCTCTCTCTCTCAAA
>NC_043712.1:41674947-41711527 GCF_006229205.1 Suricata suricatta | reverse complement strand
CAATTTCTTGAAAAATAAAATAAACTTCGAGTTATCAAAATTCCAGATTTCAAGTTATACTATAAAGCTATAGTATTCAAAACAGTATGGTATGTGTATAAAAGTAGATACATGGATCAATGGAACTGAATAGAAAGCCTAAAACAAATCCACAATTATATAGTCGATTAATATTCAACAAAAGAGGCAAGAATATGTACTGGAGAAAAGACAGTCTCTTTAGAAAACAGTGTTGGGAAAACTGGACAGATGCATGTAAAGGAATAAAACTGGACTGCTTTCTTATAATATATACAAAAGTGAACTCAAAATGGATTAAGGACCTACATGCGAGACCAGAAACCACAAACATCAAAAAAGAAGAACAAGCAGTAATTTCTCTGATATCAGCCATACCAAGATTTTTTTCTAGATATATCTCTTGAGGCAAGGGAAACAAAAGCAAAAGTAAACTATTGTGACTACATTAAAATAAAAACCTTCTGCACAGCAAAGAAAATAACCAACAAAACTAAAAGATAATCTACAGAATGGTAAAATATATTTGCAAATAACATATCAGGTAAAGAGTTAGTATCCAAAATAAAGAAATTCTATAATTTAGAACAAAAACAGATACAAATTTTAAAATGGGCAGAAGACAGAACAGACGTTTCTTCAAAGAAGAGACAGATGGCCAACAAACCCATGAAAAGATGCTCAGCTTCACTCATTATCAAAGAAATGCAAATCAAAAGCAATGACATATCACCTCACACCTATCAGAATGGCTAGAATTAAAACTCAAGAAATAACAAGTGTTGGTGAGGATATGGAGAAAAAGAAATCTTTGTGCACTGTTGGTAAGAATGCAAATTGATGCAGTCACTGCAGAAGACAGTTCCTTAAAAAATTAAAGATAGGGCTACTCTACAATTCAGTGACCTAATTATTAGGGATTTACTCAGATATGAAAACACTAATTCAAAAGGATACAGGTGCTCTTATGTTTATTGCAGCACTATTTATAATAGCCAACTTATGGAAAAAATCCAAGTGTCTAATGATAGATTAGTGATTAAAGAAGATGTGGTATACACACTGGAATATTAATCAGCCATAAAAAAGAATGACAGCCCCCAAACCAGACTCTTACCTATAGAAAACAGATAGTTAACAGAGAGGAGAGGGATTGTGGGGAATGGGTGAAATAGGTAAAGGGGATTAAGAGTATACTTATTTGGATAATACTGGGAGCAAAAAAGAGCTTAACCTCATAAAAATGTTTTTAGATTTGTTTGGTTTCATTTTTTTAAGTACACAGAAAACACAATCAACAATATGGTAGTTCTAACCTGGCAAGAGGAGAGAACCATTTTATCCATGCTGACACAGGAGAAAGTCTAAACAAGAAGGGAGAATTAGGAGAGGTAGGTGAGAAGCTCATGTGTCTTGACTTCTCCTATAAAGTAGACGTTTTTAAGGTGTGGGGAGACTTTTCCAAATGGTTAAGAGAAAGCTGAAGACACAGGGCTGTTACCTGTTCTCCATTTGGAAGAATCTCACCTTCAACTCAAGATGATATCCAAAGTAATGTAGGAGAAATGATGTAAAACTGGTTGATAAAGAAGGCTCAACAGAGGAGCACAGAAACTACTCCCCTGACTCCCTCTAAATCCTTCATGTGTATTCCATTCTGGGGGCCCCAGTGTCTCAGTGAGCCCAGGGAAGTGAATATGAAGGCTCTGAGAAGGCCATTGAGCTGGCAAAAGCAGGCACTGGAAGAAAAGAAAACCCTGAGAACTCTGTCCCCCATTACCATGCTCTCACATAAGCCACTGTGATCGATCCATAGCGACCTCACCCCCTCCAAAAAAAATTCACCCAGATATCATCTTGTAAAGAAGCAGAGGGAGGGAAGGAAATCAGAAATATGCTTAGATTTCACCCAACTCTGAGGAAGAGGGTTGAACTTCATTGACTTTTTCACAGACACAGGCTGTTTAGCTGGAAAAGACAAAGACATCAATCCTCAAGTTTAAGTGTTCCAACTACTTACCACATTGATGAGAAAGATTAAATCAGCTCTGGCAATTTAAAAAGCTGTATTCTCTTGGCACATGAGGTTGTATCATGTAATTTGATTCCTTAAATACACAATGATAAGGGGGAAAATGAATTTAAATTTTATGCCAAGTTAGATTATATAGCCATGTAGAACAAAGCTTTAGAAAATGGAAGAAAAGATCAAGAAGAGTCACTCTAAAATGTAAATAATGGTTGTCTTCAGTTTTGGGATCCAAGAGTTCTATGCTTCTCTGTTTTATTTAATCATAATACTTTTATTTCAAATGGAAAACATATTTTTGAACCTGGGGAATTTACCACATGGAATGCATTACATTTAATAAGCAATGATTGAGCACTGATGTTTCACAAGCACTGCACTAAACACTGTGGTAGATACAAAGATAGATGAGACATTGTCCCAATGCCAAAGGAATTCACAGCATGGTGGGAGAAACAGATGGGTAAGTGGCAAGGGGAATTCAGTATCTACTGTGTCCTAGCTATATGAAATTAAAGTTTGCCATCTATTTCAACCCACCCCCAGAGGACTTCAGTTTAGTTAGATGATGAAAAAGAAAGAGGACAAGAGGATGATTCCTCAATGTTTTCTTCATCTACACAACTGTGCTTTGAAAATAAAACAGGTATACAATGAGGGTGCTCCATGCCTTCACTAATGGACAAAGCTCGGTGTTTACGTATGAGAGATCTCCACGCATTTATTGGAATACTGGAGGTTCAACGGAAACACTTTCTTAGGGATGATATCATGAAGCCATCTATTGGATGAACCCCTTTATAATGAGGACTCTTTGTTATTTCAAAAATTGACATCATTTAGATGTAGTACACAACTCATCTATTCACAAATACCAAAGTTTACTTTTGTGTAACAAATAATTAGAAGAATCAAACTTTAGAGTTGTAAGGGACTTTAGAGGTCTTCTAGGTTAGTTCTCAAACTTGAGCATGCATCCGTATCACCTGGGAGGCTTGTTAAAACATAGATTATGGGGTGTCTGGATGGCTCAGCTGATTGGACATCCAACTCCTGATTTCAGCTAAGGTCATTATATTGTAGTTTGTGAGTCTGAGCCCCATATCGGCTCCATCTGACAGTACAGAGTCTGGTTGAGTTTCTCTCTCTCCCCCTCTCTCCCTCTCTCCTTCTCTCTCTCTCTCTCTCTCTCTCTTTGTCTCTCACTCTGCCCCTCCCTGCTCTCTGTCTCTCAAAAATAAATGATTAACTTAAAAAACCAACAAATACAGATTGCTACCTGATTCAGTTCTGGGGTA
Organism: Suricata suricatta; assembly: GCF_006229205.1. Lineage (NCBI taxonomy): Eukaryota > Metazoa > Chordata > Mammalia > Carnivora > Herpestidae > Suricata > Suricata suricatta. Next base: position 41,708,182 of record NC_043712.1, on the reverse strand, counting down.
GGCTCCACTCATTTGCATGTCTAATAACTGTGGTTTCTGGCTGATGTTAGTCGTACTCAACCTGCACTATAGAAATCAGTCATCTACTGTCTCTCTCTCCCCCTCCCTCTCTCATAAACAACAACAAAAAACAATAAGTAAATGGAGAACCTGGGTGGCTCAGTCATTTAAGTGTCCAACTCTTGATTTTGGCTCAGGTCATGATCTCATAGACAGTCATGAGATTGAGCCCTACTTAAGATTCTCTCTCTTCCCCTCTCTCTACCCCTCCCCCGCTCACTCTCTCTCATATAAATAAAATAAAATAAAATAAAATAAAATAAAATAAAACAGAAACCGCTATCTAGATCAACTTCCTTAGTAATTTAGCAATCCTTCTCTTGTAACCTTTGGTCTCTGCTCAAATACCTCAAAGGAGGAGACTCTCACTAAAATACAAAAAATACCAATACAAACAAAATAAGTCATGATATAAACACAAAAATACATAAAGAAATATCAATAATAAAGAAACACAGGGGAGACCATCCTTGATGAAGCCTGAAAATGATAAAATTTACCTTTAATCTCCTATTAAACTAGCTAATAAATTAGAAACATTGTTCTTATTCCCCATGAAAGTCTAGGAATTCTATTTTCATTTATTTACAGTGACCATTTAATTTGATATGCCACTTTTGGAAAGCAATATTGAAGAATACGAAAGATGAATATACTCTTATCCAGTAATTTTAGTCTCTAGAATTTCTTCTAATGACATAATTCAACAGAAACAAAAATGTATGCACAGAACAGCTCTCTTTGATTCCAAAAGACTAAAAAAAGCATAAATGTCTAAGATTTGAGGAATAGATTCAATAAAATCAACTCACTGATATATTACACAGTAGTTAAAATAATTATAATATATAGAAATGTTTATACTATAATCAATGAAAATAGCAACATACATGTTTTTCTTTTTTGCATTTCATATCCTTATAGCATGTATGCTATCCTGACTGTTAAAAGGTAAATGCATGTGTATGTAAAATGCAAAATGCAGGAGTGCTAATAGAGGAGGATTATGTTTTTTATTAAATTATTCAATGTAATATTTATTACATTATTATTTAAACACTATTATTTAAAAGTTTTATACTCTGTTACCAATATAAATAAAAAATAATTCTGAATTCTAGTTCTGTCATGCACTTAGTTATCTCTTAACTGAAAATTTCTGTATGAAAATGTGATAAATGCATATAAAGTCTTTATCCACATTAGCAGTGTGCAACATGGCAGCATTAAGAGTTCTGTGGCATTATCATCAATCATGCACTCACCTAGCAAATTTTCTTTAATTAATTTTGAGAGAGAGAAAGAGGGTGAGAACACACGAGCAGGGGAGGGGAAAAGAGAGAGAGAAAGAATCCCAAGCAGGCTCAATGCTGTCAGTGTAGAACCTGACATAGGATTTGATCCCATGAACTGGGAGGTCACGACCTGGGCCCAAACCAATAGTTGGATGCTCAACCGACTGAACTACCTAGGTACCTCTTAATACTAATAGTCCCCACTCTGGGATAATAGTTAAAGGAATATCACTATGATAACTGGGGACATTTGAGTATAGGATAAGTAATGTTTTCTTACCACTGTCAAATGCTTATATGTACTGATGCTATCATGGTTATGTAGAATTGTAGGTACTCACACATATATGCTGAAGTAGTGAAATAGTTGAAGCAACATGCCATTATTTGTAATTTATTTACCAATATTTATGCTATTTAAAATGTTTATGTAGTTCATATATAGAGCTGTGAATATATATTGAGAGATCATCACTTGTGTGCATGTGGGGAAATGTTCAAATTTGGTGATTTTAGATGAAGCATATTTTATGTTCACTCTGACACCTTCTTCCTTCAGGAAAAAGCACCAAATTTCAACATTTGTATGCTATCTTATCAGAAACATGTATATAAGAAATAGAAGAACGAATGAAACACAGCTCTGTTTTCAGCTAACCCCTTTCTCCAAGATATTCTCCACACTTTTATTTACCTATATATAATGCTGCGTGACAACCATCATTTCAGGAGAACTTCCGGCTGTGACAGCTAGGTGAGACATGGTATCAGAAAAACAGACATCATCCTAGCTCCAGCACCTCAGCCAGTATAAATTTTGTTTACTCCAATGGAAAGACCAAGCCCATAAGAAAGGATACACTCAGATGTTATTGGAACAAATTCGTAATAAATATGACAAATCCTCAGGCTCCTACAGAAAAGTTAATCTACCTTCAAAGTGTCTCTCAGTAGCATTCTACATTCTTACATCTGTTCCACTGAGTAGAGATTTTTCCTCTTATCTCTCATTAATTCTGGAAATAATCCTAGCAACTTCCATTTATTGAATACCTATATGCAACAAGTCTTTTGGCTAATATTTTGCATATATGATATTCACTTATCCAAAATGTATTTATTAAATGAATATTACATACCAGGCACTGTTCTAGGCATTGGTCATCAATCAGGTAACAACAGATATAAATATTTACCTCTTAGATCTGATTATATCCTGATGATCTCACTCAAACCTCACTTATGATCTCCTTTAATCTTCACAATAAACCCAAAAGGGGGTCTCAGTAAAATTTCAGGCCTTGCCTAGTGTTACTGTATTCCAATCATATCCTTTCAAATTCCAAAGGACCACTTTTCTTCTGTGGCAGCCTCCTTTCTTTCCAATAAAACAGCACCACTGGAATTTCAGGAAATTTGCAAGATGATGTGGTTAAACAGAGTTCTGATGAAGAATAAATACATACCTGTCATAGAACCTTGCCACCCCTTGGCCCACCAAAAACGATAGACAGTTTAAGAATATTCAAAAGTCTGGGATGCAAAATTTGCACAGTGAAATGTTGAAAATGTTGAAATTTTTGTATTTAACAATAAAACTGAGTATAGAACATTCAAAGTCACAATTGCCCTGGGCACTGTAGGCATTGCCTCCAATTCCATGTGTCCTGTCTCTCATTATACAGTTTGGGTTGTCTCTTGCATTGCACTCTCATCACTTTGATATGCTAAGGAGCTTCGAATCAGCAGTGGGTGAATTGGGCCCAGCCAGTGTTCCAAATTTAAATTTTAATTCATTAAAGAAGCACGCAGTTCTCTGCAGTGAACTGAACAACAAAATTATGAATTCTGAAAAAGACAGCCCAAATATATTCCTATGGCAACTTGATCTTTGACAAAATAGGAAAGTGCTGCAAGTTTGAGAGCTGCTTAATAATGAACACAACAATAATCCTCGAGAATAGAAATTTAAAATACTAATACCAGCAATTAGAACTAATGACTAGTTTATTAGGCTATCATTTGAACAACATTATTTCTGCTTCAACACAAAGCACACTGCTCACACCTCACGCATAGGAGGCAGCATCCACTGTGGGGATTTTGGGGGCTTCCACAAAGTCAGAGAGCATAGTTCTGGGATTTTGGTTGTTACTACTGAGCACACCATTTCACAGAGACAGGCCGGGACTGGCTCTAGCACCATCTGCCAGAGAGGGCACAATGCAGCCAGGAGGTCCTTCATCACAAGCACTTAACACCTAATTTTATAGCATGAATATTTTATGTGAATTTGTGGCACAGGTCCTCAAGGATGGGACTGAGAAATCCTAGCTCACACAGCAAGAAAGAACCTCTGCTCTTTATTCCCAAGCTTTCTAACAGAAAGTGCCTCACAATGACAGATGATGAATTAAAGCTCCAAGGAGGTCAAAGGTAAGTGGGAGAGACAGGACATCTCTTATTTCTCAAATGCAATTAATTTGGCATGAAAAGTGTGTCCTCACAGAAAAGTATCAATTATTTGGAAATTTTACATGAAAGTTATTTGGGCTTGCAGGAACTAGATAATTCATACTATAGTTTGCTTATTGTATATATGCATAAACAAAAATCTGCATTCAAATAAATGGAATTTAACAGTATTTATCAAGCATATACTATAGGTGTGGCACTCTGTAGAAAATGGGGATAAGATGGTGAGTAATACGGTATATTTCCTGTTCTCATGAAACTTCTAGTCCAGAGGAGAATAGAGAACAATCAATAGGCAAGATCACGTGATAAACCCTAAAGAGGGGAATCTGAAGGTGTCATGGGAATCACAGGAAGACTCGCTACTCTTTTTGTAGGGTCAAGAGAGATTTAGCAAAGCAAAGGATACCTATACTGAGTCTTGATGAATGGGGAAGAGTTAGATGCCAGTGAGGTGGAGAGAGTGGTTCAGACAGCAGTACCAAGAGAGGGAAGAGCTAGAGAAAGAATGTGGAGCTCTGGGGAGCTGCTGGCAGTTGAGTATGGCTGGATCTCAGGTGTAAGGAGACAGTCAAAAGAAACACAACAATGTTAAGGAGAAACAAGATGATAAATTACTGCAGAGAAAAGTTTCATGAGCATATATTTTCTAAACTTTTAATTAAATACAACTTCATGAATGATATTTATCTATATTTTTAGAAAATACAGATTTTAGATTTTATAAAATTATATGATTTATAATTTTATAAAAATTAATAGTTTGGAAACTCGATCTGCTAAAATTTCTTCTTTTTTTTTTTTTTTTTGATAGAGTGCAAGTAGGGTAGGGGCAGAAAGAGAGAAGGACAGAAGATCTGAAACAGGCTCTGTGTTAACATCAGCAGGCCAGATGTGGGGCTCACACTCACCAAACATGAGATCATGACCTAAGCTGAAGTTGGATGCTCAACTGACTGAACCACCCAGGAACCCCTGAATCTGCTAAACTTTTAAAGAAGTATTATTCCCAACTTTAAAAAGTCTAAGTTCCATCTGATGTTTCTGGGTCCTGAGTCCTTTTCTGGAATACCATTGTTTGTGGTAGGTTCAGGTAGTGTTTATAATCAAGGTATTGTGGCCAGTGTCAGGGGTTGCAAACTATTAGTCTAGTGGTTCTTAACTTTCTCTGTGCATTATGATAACCTGGAGAATTTTATAATAAAGTCATGTCCAGACTTCATCCAGAATTCTGATGTAATAGGTCTATATTGGATACTGGTATTTTCTTAAAAAGCAGGGATATAAATGCTGAAGGCAGGTGATAATCTAAGCTACTTTCATTTCTCTAAGCTGATTTTGTGTTCTCAGCTAGACTATAAGTTGCTTGCAAATGGGATTATGGCTCCTGCTTTATTATTATCAGTAATAATATCATTATCAGTATTATTATTATCAATAATATATCAATAACAATATTATTATAATGATAATAGCAATAATAATAGTAGCAGTAATAATAATGGCAGTAGTATTTTCAATAGCTAGCCACAGGATAGATATTCTATAAAATATAAACAACTATTAATTAACAATAACATGGGAGGGGGAAGGAAGGCCAAATACTATATAGTCAGTGCTTAATATCAGTTACCAGTTGCTGAGGGTCCACTATATGCACTTCTGTAACTCTAATACTTTATATAGTATATGTGCAAGTGTTTAATATAATAAATACATCTGGTGACCTTCATAGATATCTTGCCTTTCAGAGCTAGGGGAGATGTCTGACTATTTGTAACTCAGGTGAAAATTATATCTCCCTCCAATAGCCAATGCTACTACTCAAAAATGTGCCCTTTTACACAGGGCAATCTTAGCCCACCTTGTGCCACTGATCCACACACTCTGCAGAGGAGAGATAAGTGGCAGGCCAGCTGGTAGAAACAATCTGTAGAGTAGAATTGATAATAGAATTGTACATAAGTGTGATGTGGGAGTTGGGCTCTGACGGGAGAAGAGAGGAGCCTGTAATAGAACTCAAGGTGTCCATGCTTAGAGACACCCTGGTGACTTTTGCCTTTCATGTACTTATCAAGTTGGCAAGAGAAATGCCAACCACAAGAAAAGAATGGCAGACAAATTCATGGAAGATATAGGATCCTCTCTTCCATCTTTTCCTTTCTTTCAGTTGAGCTAGAGGAGCTATGGTTGCATCTTAGTCTTTCTTTGTAACTTTGCATTTTTGTTGGTTTGGCTACTTTTAGCATTTTTTCTTTAAAGGCACCAGAAGGTGTCAAAAGGCCAATAGTAGTTGATCAGGAGACAAACATTTGGTAAGACCTGCCTTGGTCTCCTTGTGTTACTGGCACACCCACATGCATATACACAAGTCTATACCTTAACTGACAAGCGATATGTTACGAATTTTAGAGAATTAACATAATTTATATTTATTGGATGAAGTATGAAGTTCTACAGTCAATATTTATCAAACTTTTAGAAACAGGAGAGTTAGGATTACCAGCCATTCTTTTTACTCCTACCTAAAGTAAAGAAGGATTAGCACTGGTTTGAGTTTGTCTCTCTTTTGGTGAATAGCGCCTCTCCTGACAAACAGAAACTTATAGTCAATAGATTTACAAGTAAAAACTAAAACATTTTACTGATATTATCCATAGATATCTAATCATAAATAGAGATGATTATATTATAAGTTATAATTTCCAAGGATTTTAAATTTTAAGTGGTTTTATACTGTGTCTAAGCCTTTGGTTTTCATACTGTTATTTTATAAATATGGCCTTTCAACTATCTGAACACCACTTTCACACATTATTCATTCAGTCTTTTCCATTTGCTTAATGCTACAATATTATATAAATGAGAGATTCTTTTCTTTTTTTCTAAAATATCAACACCTTTCACAAAGCCTTTTCCAAAACTTAATTTGCTTTCTGATTAAAACAAATATTCCCTCCCCCTCCCTGAAATAAATCTTAACAATAAAATATGTAGTCTCCCAGAGGGAAGATAGATTTTAATTAAGAATTTCTAGAAACCATAGTATGCTCTACTTCATTTCAAAGCAAAATTATGAAAACTCTTTTCTTCTTTTTACGATTCATCCTCCTGTATGAATTGGTTTTATTTCTTGCATTCTTGCAGATTTAATTCCTTATGAATGAAAAGAAGGTCTCAAATTCTCTTCCTTTTCCCTGTAGTGACATGGTCTTTTCCTCTATTTTTAAGTGGTTTGGTAGTATCCTGATAGAGAAGGCTTAGGTGGTGGAGAAGGGCTGCTCAGAGGAACAAGTCCCATACATGGAGTCTGAATGCACAAGCTTTTGTACACCTTTCCCATTTCTGTCATACTCAATACTGCATCTCTGATGGGTTTAAAGGCATTTATGGCAAGTCTATTTGTACAAAGCTTAAGTACTTAGGATAGAAAAGGAAGAAGGCCCAACTGTACTGAAGGGTGAAATACTTTTGTGGCTTCCACACTGAACTGAACTCTTCACTAGAATGTTAAGGGGTTCAATACATTTTCTCATCATTTTTCATTACTATCATGGACTTGCATAAAAAAAGTAGGCTTGATTTTAAGTTAGGTTTTCATGGAAGAAAAAAATTGAATTCTTCTTTGTTAACCATCTGTTATGTTACTTTAAAAATTTATCCTTTTTTAAGAGATATATTCTGAAGATTCTGTATCCTTTAAAATTATAAATAGCTTTCGTTAGTCCTATTTGAAGCCTCTGGTCATAATTTGGGTGAGTCTTGCTTCATTTATGTGGTCACAACCTGTACTGGTTTCAGAGTAGGATATGGCAAATGTGAAGTGTATATTTTTATCCTAAGCACCCTTTCCATGGGAAAATTACCCTTCCCACATTCTTTAATATATATGCAGAGTTCATGTGGTTCATCTGCTCTCTTTCCCATCTAGTGATGCCTCAGTGATTTGCATATAACCCAGCCCCGACTGGAAAACTCTGCTCCTGGCAAAGTTATCAGCCTAAGCCAATCCACCAATGGCAGGCTCAATCAAGGAAAAAGTAGTTTGGGATCTGCTCCTCTCAGAATGATCTTGAAGCTGACACCAGCCATTCTGTTGGTGTATGGAGAACAGGGCCCATGGCTTAAGTTTATTTGAGGTGTATTTTTGTCACTTGCAACTCCAAAGATTTATACAGAAAGAAGCTGATATGCTGACATTTCTTTTGCAGTGAAGTATCCTGGTATCTTTGGCATGTTCACACTCAGTCCATTATTTTTTATAGAATGACAGAAATGGATATGACCTTACATTAAAATGCTACATAGTTTTTACAAAAATACTATGTTATAGATTTTAAGAGACTATCTTAATTTAGATTAATCTCAGAAGCACTTTCCATAGAGAACCCAATATAAGATGACTGCAGAGCACCATGCAGTGATACAGTTAAAATCCACATGTTGATATAATGCTTGTTATTCTATTTTTCAAGTTATAAGTGTTACACTTACAAATGGGGTAACTGATAATCCATTACCAAAAATGTATACTTTAAATCAACTTGTTCTTGTCTGTTCTGAGAAGGTATTGGGTTACACTAATTTTTGCCAAAGTATTTATTCCAAAGGAAATGTATTCCAAAGGAAATACATTCTATGCCTAACTCGTTTCAGAATTACTAAGCTAAGCCAGGTTAAACTTTCCTTAATTGTTAATTGCAGGACTTCTCAAAACTCTATGTTAATGTGTACTGTCAATCTACAAGGAGATGACAGCCAATATTTCTTAATATTATTTAACCATGCATTCATTTGCCACTAAGCATTGTTAGGGACTAGTGTTCTACAAGATACAGTTTGGGAACTTCCAGTCCATTGTTTTTTAATTTTTATTTTTTTTAAATGTTTTATTTATTTTTGATACAGAGAGAGACAGAGCATGAGAGGGGGAGGGGCAGAGAGAGAAGGAGACACAGAACCGGAAGCAGGCTCCAGGCTCTGAGCTAGCTGTTCGCACAGAGTCCCACGCGGGGCTCAAACCCACGAATGTGAGATCTGACCTGAGCCGAAGCCGGAGGCTTAACCGACTGAGCCACCCAGGCGCCCCCAGTCCATATTTTTAAAATGAGCCTTGTACAAGGTGCTTGCCAGTTAACAGTGCATAATTAAGAGAACTATCCAAGTGAAAAAGAGATCTCTCATCTTTATGTAATTTATATAGCAGCAAGGTAGAAAATTAAGAATGCGTGGATGTGACTACCACATCTTCCACTTACTGACTGCTTGTTAAGATTGTTGCCAATAATTTTTTTTGTTTCAGTTCTTGTTTCTTCTTTTTGTGAAAAAAATAGGATCTACTCTGTTCTCAGGTTATTCCTCTCTTACTTCTACCTGAAGTTAATCTCAATCATTGCCAGCTTTCCCTAACGCACTCTTTGTTCCTGTGTACTGTTACATCATAGCACATACACACTGCGCCATGATTTTTTATTGTCTGACTCCCTGCATTATTCTTTGAGCTACCTTAAAGCCAAAAACATGATTTGATCATTTTTATATATCTGTCAGCATTTTTTATAATGCTTGACATTTAATAAGTTCTCAATAAACAACTGTGGCAATTCAAAATTCATCCCTTTTGGTTGCTTATATTTGCTAATGAAGAACTCCAGTTGCTAGTTGATAGTAAAAGCCTTAATAGGTCAAAATAGTTGGTGCTATCATTACTAAAACCTATTCCAGTAGACTCCAACATTGGTTGCTCTCACTAATGGTGGGGGTAAAGGCAATCACAGCCATGGCAAACAAAAATTTATATTCATATATTTTTTCTAATTAATAAAAAGTTTATGGCTATGTAAAATACTCATTGTCGTCCATACACAGTCTATATTGCAAAAGGTACTCAAGAATGTTTAAGGCAAGAGAGGAAGTGCTACCACACATAGGTATAAAAGTGATGACCTAATTCAATCCTGGTTTTTCAACATACTGTAGTTGCTTAAGTAAGTTCATAGTTTCTATTCCTGGGCTTAAAATACATGTCACAAAATAGATAAATGGCTTTTAAAAATACTCTGCCAGCAAACCACAGTTTGAAGATACAGCAAAAATGCAAATTATACAAACACAAATGAACTATAGAAAAACTGCAAAATAGACTTTCCTGTAATTTCTAATATAACCTTTCAGCCAATTTACAAGGTAAACACACTAAGTCTAATAAGGAAAAAATTCCAAATATATCAAGGAATTATATAATAGGGACTTAAATCTACTTTGTAAAATATAATTAATTATCTGAGATTTAGCTGATACGATAAAAATGCAATTCCTAAGACATTAAAAAAACACCTTATTTCAATGTAATCTACCTTTAAACATTTATATTTTTCCTAATTATGTAATATTTACACACATAATCATTATATGCTATATATTTATATATATCATTAGTATATGATATGTGTCATTATTAGTTTTATATATATTTTACTTCTTAAGCACTAGGACTAAATGCAAGGGCTTGGGGCATAAAAGGTATTCTATATCAGTGCCAGAAAGTTTTAAGACCAATGCTTTGTTTGAATTTCCCAGAGGGACAGACTTGATAGAGTTCAGATATTTAAATAGACACAGATGAAAAAAGAACCCAATACTGGAAGAGAGAAGTCAGATATCAGATTCAGATGTGAGGCTGATACAGCTTGCCAGATTTCCAGAGAATGCAGTCCTCATAGTAGTACTCTGTATTGATACAGGATTGATAACTACCTGCTGCTCTCTTCCTCTTTTTCTATTCAAAGATTTCACTCCTCAAGGAATCATTATATTCCATTTCAGGGCCATATGTCCATCAATATCCAGTTCTAGCACCATGTGTCCTAATACATATAACATGTATGTGTACTTATACACATACATGCATTATATACATGATTCCTAAATGTATTTTTTTGAATAACAGAATGACATATGATTTGCATGTAATACAACACACCTATTTAAAATGTACAATTCAACAGTTTTTAGTGCATTCACAGAGTTGTGTAACCATCACTACACATTCATCAATTCCCCAAAAAGTCTTGTACTCATTATCAGTCACTCCTCTCTCACCTTCCCCCATTCACAACCCTGGCAACCACTGATCTACTTTGTCTCTAAAGATTTGCCTGTTCTGGACATTTCACATACCTATATATTTCCAGTATTACCTTTACTCCTAATGCTACAATGTGATTTCTACCCACAACAGAATGACATAACTTTTGCTCTGACATTTCTTCTTGCTCTGATAGCAGGGTATCATAGAGCCAAGGCAAAAAGCTTCTATTTCAGGTTAGTTTCTGGAACAATACAGAAATTGCTGAATACAGCTAGGAACAATTCATAGTTTTTTGTTTGTATGTACAGAAATGGAGGAATGTAATGAAATATCATCCATCACTACAGATTCTTTTGTTTTTAAGCCTTACACATTACACAAGATTGTTAATGCTTAATACCGCTGGAACATTTTTCTGGAATATGTGTATTTTTAATACTATCAGTCTTCCATTTGCATAGCATTAATTGAGCCATTTAATGTATGGCAGTTGCTCTATGTGATTTTTACAATAATCCTACGGCAGATAGTAGGTCAGTATAATGATCTACATTTCAAAGATAAGGAAATTGAGACTAGAAGTAAAGTGAATGGCTCTGATCATGCAACTAATACACAGAAGAAATAAGAACTGAATTTAGGTACACTTACACATTACATTTTCTACAAGCAAACCACCACAGTCCTTCTGACATAAAGACTGTATCCAGGAGCTAACTCCATAAACAACTTTAGGAAAAGACCATTTTCCTAAGTTACCTATGATTATAGTTCAGACATTTCTACATACAACAGAAAGATTTCATCATAATTGCTATTGTAAGTCTGAGTATAAAGCCTCATGTAAAAAAAAAAAATCCCTTTTCTGGTTTGCCGTTTTTTCCAATGGTCCCAAATGCAGAAAGGCTTAGATATTTGAGCTCTAGAATTTACCATTTCCTCATCCACGCCTCAGTACACAATACTCTCTCCTGGTTATTAAATCCCAGTGGGCTTGTTGCAAAATACAAAAAAGAATAACATGAGGCAAAAAATAATGTGCGATCATTTTACACAGATTCTTGAGCTAGGAATTTAGTAGGGGGAAGAAAACACAAGGGGAAGAGACCTGGCAGATTACAAGGTGAGCCTTCACTGGCCACAGCAGTAGCATAACAACATCAGAGCAATGTCTAATCACCTTACCAATCATTGTGGTCTCTTGCTGGGTCTAGTACAGTGTCTCAGGGTAGACTGCTGCTCTCTTAGCTTTTAAGTGCCTTGAGCTTGAAGACACTGACATGTCCATGAGGTGTACATAGTTGACCTGGGGCTGGAATCATCTTCTGCAGTCAACAGGGCTGCCTATTTGCAGGCTGGGTTTCCAGAATCCACTGGTACAAGCCCTCTGAGCCAAAACAAGGCTAAGCCAGGCAGGCCTGTAGTGATGGATCAGCTGGGCTTGTCTTGGTACAGTAACCTAATAAACTCCAACTGTGGAAGGTACCACTGGTGCTGGGAAACCCAACTGTTCATAGTAACAGGACTTTTTCCAAGGCAGTTGGTGAGAAATTCAAGTGGTCCTGTCTGCTAGTAATATCCGGGGCACTACCTCATCCATTTAATTAACCCCCAGAGAGCTAGCTAAGGAACTGCTCTGATTACAAAATAATGGGTCCATCAGGCACAATTAGTACCCAAGTGAAACATGGTAGTTTGCATGAAAATGATTGAAGTAAACAATTCCAGGCCCTGAAAGGGGCTGTCTTCCTAATTAACCCTTAGAGGGCTAATCTGTCTGCCAGAACAAAATCAAATCTCATGTCTTTGCCAATTTGGCATGTTGGGAAAATGGTTTTTGCATCAGATCTTGCTAGGCATGGCACTGGCAAGTGGAAATGACTAATACCTGAAGACTTACACCATAGAACATGTAGAAGACACACAGGGTTTCATGAATTTATCAAACGTGATTTGCTAAGGCATTAATGGATATATTATAAAGAATGAATCCTAGAAACAGTCTTAGAAAAATCCAAATTCTTGGAAGCATTGCATTCATACTGTTGCTACTTGAGAGCAAGACTTGTTTTCTTCTGATAGCTCCACACAATCTAATGCCCTGCATGAAGGACATGCACTACCTCAATTGTGGGCGTGGTTTCCTTCAAAGTAATACTGGGAAAGAGAAAACTATTGGTTTTTCTGGACTCTAAATAAAATAAACCAATCGCTGTCTCAAGATCAATTTTAATAGCCACATTTTTATTCTGAATTCTGGCGAGACTTTTTATTTGTTCTTTCACTGTCATTTCTTTAGCCCCTAAAGCAGTGTCTGGTATAAAGCAGGTGCTTTCTAAAATATTTGTTGAATAAGGGTATCAATGGCTTAAGAAGAGGTTACTATGAATTAGAGGGTGGGTGGGCACCAATCACCCCAAAGCACAAGTTTAACAGCTGGGTGATACCAAGAGAGATGATTTATATTTTATGTGGTAGGATTTTTGTTACCTTTACATAAATCTGTGATCTGAAATATCTTCTTTATTTTTAAATTACACATCTTCTAAGAGTTCAAGATGGTTAGATTAAAGATGGCAGTTACTAACTGAAGCAAAACTCCTCCATTAATCCTCACATTTCAAGTCTTCCAGGGCGAACATGTGTTGGATATGATATGATGTGATTGTAAAATGTAGTCCATTGGGATGCATAAACCCTAATTTTGAACAAGGACTCTGCCCAAATTCTCCTATGTAAACTAGAAAATGCCCTTCATGTCCCTAAACCAAAACCTATAAAATGTGGGTAATCCTACCCACCATTATCTTCATATAAAGGGCTCATAATTGTCAGTGGTGATGATAATGATAACCATAGTGATTGAAATAATAAAGTTTTGATTTTGATAAATAAGAAATTTATGGCAGCAGTTCAAAAATTAAAAGAGCCAAACTCAATTGTCCACAGATGCAGGAAAGAACTTTGATTCAGTTGTACACATGTGCACATATACTTCTGTGCAGTAATATTCTGGATAGAGATCTTGACAACAGACCCAAAATAAAGGTAGCTAAAGAGGTTCTTTTGTGGCTTCTACTATACCCAGAATAGCATATTAGAGAAGTGTGTCCTGTACCAGGATGCGGCAGCCAGGTTTGTTCAAAGCCTCTGTTGATTTTCATTGTGGCGGAACCAGTACCCTGTTACATTAAATTACCTTAATCTTTAAGTAAATGAAACTTACTGACTGGGTACCAAAAAGACAGCCTTAATTTTCTTCATAACTTTGATTATCAGATCAGCTAAGCACATACCAGATTCTCAATACATTTGTCATCAGGAGGAGGGAACAAAGCCTAAGAAATATAACTGGTTGGCTTATATTTCACTTGGGCAAAGGAATACTGCCAATCCTGGTTTTTATTTGCTTGTTAATCACAACTATTTAAATCTATGCTGTGGCACCATGACAATCACAGTAAGAAGTCATGATCTCATACTTAGAGGAAAAGCTTCTCATTTGGGCTCTTTGCTCCTTGTGGTCCTGAAATTATCATGACCTCAGTCAGTCCCTTTGGGGCTTCCTAGGTGGAGACCTTAGCTAGGAGAATAGGAATGCTCCTGAGGACTGAGCCAGGTCCCTTTCCACACTATGCCCGAAGTCCTGAGCTTAGTCTCCCCTTATTGAACTGCCATCGAATGACAAGATTTAGAGGGAGGGAAATATATTCCACTCCAGGAAAAAATATCTTCTTTTCTTCCTCTAAGGCTGACTTAACAAGATCTTTAAAAAATAGAAGGGGTCTTAAAGAAACCCATCTGGCTTCTGCATACCAAATTTGCTCTAAATTCCTGGGAGTCAGGCTAGCTGTCAATATAATCCAAGCCATAATGTGTTATTCATGTTTCTCTGAGGTCATCCATGTCTTTGCTTGCTTTTGTTACTATTCTGCAAAATAATGGTGCTTAGTGAAGTAATTTCCTCTTAACTTCTACCATGTGTCTTCTATAGATTATATTCAAAAGCCTATTTTAAAATTCTATACCTCATCACCATCCTTCCTCTAGAGATTTAAATGCAATCTAGACCTCCCTACCTATATTGTTTTTTAATAACTTACTTAATAACTAATGTATACAGATATGGAGGATGCACCTCAGTCCTCTTATTCTATGCCAGCATTCAAAGTTCCAAAAGATGCAGGATCACACACTTTTTTTTTGAGATTGACAAGCATAAAACATTTTGTAGTAATGGGCCATTTAAAAATCCTTGTCAAAAATTATCCTTCAGCAACATGGGTACCCTGCCAATCTGATCTCCAGGGACCCATTGTTAAATTGCACCTGGAAAATAAGTTTCCAATAAGAATATTGCATGTTTACCAAATTTACATTAAAAGGTAATAGAAGATTTCATAAAATCTCAGATGTTACCATTACTGCATTGAATATGATAATAAGAGAAACCAGGTCTCATTGACAATAAAACCGATCGTGTTTGAAAACAAGAGAGCTTTGTGATTTAATGTAAAGAGCTCTCTCTCTGCAGTTATTAGACGTGTGTTGGAAACCTAGTTGTGCGATCAGCAAGCTGTGTGACCCTGGACAATTTGCTTTGCCTCTGTGGAACAGTTCCTTCTCTGCCAAACATGGCCCACAGGATTGCTGTGTGGACTGAAAAATTCATATACTCATTAAATTCTAGGATGCTAGAGATTTCTAGATCATAAGTAAATCTTGGGTAAGAAATTAATTTTAAAGGATGTGGCACAACCATGAGTTTAATGGCAAGCTATTACTAATAATACCTCACATTTTAGTGATGATAATTTACAAGTCACTTATCAACACATAAACTTTCTTGATCATCACAACCATGCCAGGAGGCAGACATGTTGGGCATTGTAATCTTCATTTGATAGATAAGACAGAAGACATTGAGAGAGTTAAAGTGACTTCCCCAAAGACACCTGCTGAGACCTCAGTCTCTTAATACAGTTTAAATCTTTCCATTTCACCCTGAATGTAGGAGAGGGCTGGTCTTAGGAAATACACTAAGTTATAGCACAGCACTTTTAAGCATCAATTAATTCTCTAAAATGACAAGCCTCTGTCATCTCTGAAGTGCCTTTATTTACCTTTTGATTGAATCTGTAAATTGCACAAACTTTACCAAATCCTATCTTTTCCTTCTTACACTTGCATGCATGCTGCTGTAGCTCAGACTGCCACACAGAATACTGTAGACTTGGTGGCTGAAACAACAGAAATTTATCACAGTTTTGGGGACTGGAAGGCCTAAGAACAAGGTAGTGGCAAGGTCGGTTTTATCCTGAGCCCTATTCTCTTGCTTTGCTGGTGGCTATCTCACTGCATGCTCCTGGGTCTTGTTTGTGCCCCACATGAGGTGATGTGTGTGTGGGGGAGGAGTTATCTCTCATGTCTTTTTTTTTTTTTAATAAGGGATAAACCTCATCAGGAAAGCTCCCCCCTCATAATCTAATCTAACCCTAATTTCCTTCCTATTTCATCACGTTGGGAATTAGGGCTTCGATATATGAATTTTAGCAAGAGCAAAAACTTTCAGGTCTATAATACATAACTTCATTCATTCAGCAGTAATCATTAGGTGTAATAACCTGTACTCATTTAGAAGTGAACAAGCTCTTTTCCATAGATATCACACTTATTTAATCTTCAAAAACAATTCTTTTATGTGAGTAAAGCAAAAATCTTATTTCTATCTTATAGAGGAAGTTGAGTCTCAGAAGGAAGGTTAGTTTTGAGCTTATTTTTTTTTACATTTTTTCAATGTTCATTTCTGAGAAACAGAGGGTGACAAAGCATGAGCAGGGGAGGGGCAGAGAGAGAAGAATACACAGCATCTGAAGCAGGCTCCAGGTTCTGAGCTGTCAGCACAGAGCCGGACCCAGGGCTCGAACCCATGAACCGCGACATCATGACCTGAGCTAAAGTTGGAAGCTTAACCGACTGAGCCACCCCAAGTGCCTCTTAAGCTTACTTTTAAATCCAGGAATTTTGAATGCAAATCCAATTATTTCTCTATAACAAAGCAAGGTATCCATTCATAACAAATAGTTATAGAGAACCTATTTGTTCACTACAGTTACTGGGGACACATGGTGAATAAAACACACTGAATCATGCTACCTTTCTGAAGCTTATCTTCTAGACCTTTCACCATCCAGCAACAAGCAGTTAGGAAAGATACACACACACACACACACACACACACACACACACACACACACACACACAACCTACCATACAGGGAAGCAAACAATAAAAAGCCATCTGAGAAGCAAAGGCAGGAAAATGGTACAGAATTTCAGAAGACACAGACTGCTTATGATAAATAAAACACAAAGATTTTCACCTAACGGTAGGTTCTTGAAGTGAAGTCTGAAGGAGAGGTGGAATGGAGGTGCAAGCAAGAAAGATAAAGAGAGTCTGGAGGGTCCCTTAGACTGTTAGTTCACAGATGAAAGGGGTTTTTGTCTCTTTTATTAAGTGCCTAGAACACAGATATTTTCATATAGTAAGTGATCAATCTTGACTCAGTTAGCAAAGGATAATTCTAAATGTAGAAATACTATAAATGACCTCCTGAAGGAGGGGAGATAAAGCTCAAGGTGTGTCTGTGGAAGCTATCATGGGAAGAACAGACCAACTACCACCTTTAACCTGAAGACCAAACAGAGATTAGATACATACTCAATTCCCTTAAGTATATTATAATACCATCCCTGCTAGATAAGGAGATCAAGGCTCAAAGATATTGTGTACCTTCCCCAGTATAAATCAATAAATGAATGATAAAACTGGATTTATATTATATATCCATGTCCAATTAATTCTAAACCTTATGTTTTTTCTGCAATGCTTTCTCTTCACTCTTAGAATAAATTCAAATGCAGATATGAATATACATATAAAAATGCACTCTGGAATTGTATTTGTTAACCCAGAGTGGAAACAAAAAGAGTCCAAGACAGATTGTTAATGAAATGACTGTATGAGTTTCAACTATTTAGCTGCCGATGTATTTGTATTTTATTACATGCTACATACGTCCTCAGAAAGCATACACGTAATTGTCTAGATGAAGCATAGGCTTTGTTGGAGCAGAAAGGCCAATCTTATCTTCATCCTTCTCTACCTAAGTTCTTACTCACAAATACCCTCTCTTCTATCACCTAGTATTAAAGCAGGGTTTTAAAAAAAATGAGTAATGAAGAATGCTAAATCCTTTTGTTTTCCTTCTCGTGATTTCTGGGAGGGGGATATTTTAACACTTTTATTTATTGACATTTGCTATTAATATTTTACATGCACTGTGGACAGAATCTGGGAGCTTGACTTCTGTATTCTGCATTATGAGATCCACCCTCCCTGAGAAAACAGCTGTAGGCACACCTTTTGACCTTCCTCTTCAGAGATGTTCCCAAGAGGCAGCCATGCAGGAGAATATTAAGTAGTTTGTACTCGTTTGCTTCAGAACATTCCCCACCTCTGAGTTTCAGTAGAAGCAAAAGCCTTCAAAATACCAACCACAGAGCTCACTTTGTGAAGTGACTGCTCAGTCAAGAAATGAATCTTGACAACACAAAGTAATACTTCACCTAGACTACACCTATCAAGCCAAAAGGTCTAGTGCAATTTCTTTGGAGTGAAGAATCAGATATGCCTTCCCAGTAGGGCTTTGAAATATTCCATTTCCTGACTTGAGCTTTTAAACTATAACCACTCAGTAAATGAAACAGAAACTATCCCTCTGGATTTTTTTTTTTTTTTTAATTGCTAGGAAGTGAGGTAGAAACAGAGTAAATACCTTTTGTTCATTTCATCTCTATCTTCACCAGCACAAAAGAGTCTCACTCAAATATTGCTGAGGTAACAGGAGCTTTTCTTATTTTATTTTTTAAAATATATTCAAGGCTAGGCCACTTAAAGACCATAAAGGGCAGGGAATGAAACCCAACCAGTACTTATGGTGCTTTTAGGCCACTCATAGAACAACATGGCTGCTGGGATTTCATTACTGGCCCATATCTGAATTCGGTTCAGATTGGTCTCCTGCTCATTAGTGATCACATGTTGGATTGGTATTTATTTAAGCTCCCTTGGTCTTTGGTTTGACTTCTTAGCTCATATATTCATCCTGATTCATGACATCTTCACCACACATCCTGGTCCTGAGCCTAGCTGATCTGGATCTCAACAGACCCCATCTCCAATTCTCCTCCTGACCATCCACCAGACTCCTCACAGATTTTACCAGTATGTGAAGGAAAATAATGAATATAAGTCCAACCCACCTACTAAGCTGAAGTCAAAGGCCACCCTTTAGCTGGGCTACCTCAAATTTGACACTTACTTTCTCCATGTCTCTCTCTTTCCTGGTTTGTTGAATAAGGATAGAAATAAATGGTCTGACCTGCCCCAGTTCTCTTGCGGGGATGTCATAAGTTCATATATATGAATCATTCATACATAAAACAAAACTCTTTTTAGGTTCCTACTCTGCTTCCTTGCCCTGGCTCCATGTTTCTATAATTTAAATCAATTTAGATTTGGATGGAAATTGGCCTTTTAACTCTTGATAGGATCAGTAACTAGACCAGTGATAGTAAAAACTTTATTCTGGCTTGGGGGCACCTGGGTGGCTCAGTCGGTTAAGCGTCCACCTTTGGCTCAGGTCATGATCTCATGGTTCATTGGTTCAAGCCCTGCGTCGGGCTCTGTGCTGACAGCTAGCTCAGAGCCTGGAGCCTGTCTTCGGATATTGTGTCTCCCTTTCTCTCTGACCCTCCCCTGCTCATGCTGTCTCTCTCTCTCTCTCTCTCTCTCTCTCTCTCTCTCTCTCTCTCAAAAATTAAAAAACAACATTAAAAATTTTTAAAATATATTCTGGTTTATATGTAAAAAGTAGAAGCTATATATATTGTTTAAGGTTTTCCTCAAGTCCTCAAGTCTGTTTACATTTAGCATCCAACTCTTTTGACTTATTTTTCAACTCTGATTTCTTTATTTCTGTGTGTTTCCCCATCAATCTTTATTTCTGTGCCATCAAGAACATTTTTGATGGAGATTTCCTTCCTTTCTTTCTTAGATTTTATTTAATATAGTTTCTACACCCAATGTGGGGCTTAAACTTATAAGCTCAAGATCAAGAGTCATATGTTATATGAACTGAGCCAGCCAGGTGCCCATGATGGAGATTTTCTTAGAAGAGTTATCTACAGTATCTCCAAGATTTTCTTCTTAAATAACAGGATATCTATGTTACTATTTTTGAATCTGGATTTTCTTGATTTTATCACAATATATCAATGGAGAGAAGACAAGGATGATTCATTCTTTCCTTAAATAATTTCTTGACTGACACATCAAGGGAATTCTATTTTTTATCATGCCACCCACAATAATTACTTAGTTTGTTTATAGTCAGGCAATGACAACTACATCCCAACTGCTGCCTACCTGACAACAGTTAAAATGGTCTCATCTACTTTAAGACCTAACTTGATTTCAGGGAAGACAAAATGTGAAAAGTGTGTATCTTAAAACTGAAGAATGGTTCAGTTTTTTTATACTTTGTTACTCAAGAGCCTGCAATGGTGGTGTAATGCTATCCAATTTGTTTTATTGGATATGATGAGATGTTAGCATGCCCAACATTCACTACCATATAATGCCAGAATCCTTTATTCCACTGACCTTTATTTGACCATCTACCATATTCCAGGTACTTCACCTAGGCATTGCAGATACAAGTGCTGAAAGACATCGATGCTTTGCTGAATACCACATTTTGTAATTCAAGTTATATACCAGACTGGTACAATGGTAAACTGCTGCAGGGAAAACTCTAACAAGTCTGTTGATCCAGGCACCTCAGTTGACAGGTAAAGAAACAAAGGCCTGGACATAAGAGTGCCTTACTTAAGGCCAGATACATGCACTAATTAATGACAGTTGTATGTACTGTATATTAATTTTCTTTCTGAAAAAATTTAGGAATCTATCTGATGAAAAAAGATTAACACTGTTGACTCTAATATACTTTAAAATAAGATTTGTAATGCATTCACTCTATTTTTATGGTTTTATTTTATATGAGGCTAAATGATAAAGCTAGTGAATGGTAATTTAACTTTTCTCTTTTATTCTTTTAAATTATGGAATTTAATTTTTTAAATTATAGAGTATTTAATATTTATGCAATCATATTTAATGACTTCTATAGAAGATGCATGAAAAGGGCTAAAAGAAGACATACATTACAAAATACAGTATTTCATGTATCATTGCATCCTTTCATGAAGCCATTCCCTCCCCTCCCCCTTATAGGTCATCAGCATTCAGAACCTATCCCCTGGCATTTCTTCATAGTTATAATACATATGTATGCAGCCTGAAATATTGTTTAGTTTTGCATATTTTTGAATTTTATATAAGGAGAATCCAAGCAAATGTATTATTTTCTTGACTTTTTTTTTTCTGTTCAACATTATGTTTATGAGATTCATGTTGATGTAAGTGGCTGTTTCATTTACTTCACTGATGTTTAGTTAACACTGAACCAAAATTTATCTCTTCATTTTCCTGTTGGACATTTGTGTTATTTCCAGTTTTCATTATTATAAACAATGGTGTATATTTATTCTGTTCTACATATATAAGACTGTTTCTAGCTTATATATATAAAAGAAAAGAATTTCTAGTACATTAAATGTACACATCAATAATTCTGGATAATTTGCACACATACCAGAAATGTATGAAAGTTCTTTCTCCACAGTCTCAACAAGACAACTTGTTTTACTTTAAATTTTTTTCCAACTTAGTGGGTATAACGTAGCTTATTGTGATAGTAATTTGCATTTCCTTGATTAAAAATAAGACTAATTATGTTGTCATGTATTTATTGGTGTGTTGAGTTTTTTCCTCTATGAAATGCCTGTTTATTCTTTTGTCTTTATGTTTCTGAAGGAGCTTGTCTTTTTCATAATGAAGAAGTTCTTTATATATTATGGATACAAATTCCTTCTTGGTTTATATTCTTGAAATATCTTCTATTTTGTGGCTACTCTTTTCCTTTTTTTGTATCTTTTGATGAATAGTTTGCCATTCTAAGTTGTCAAATTTATTAATTCTTTCTTTATTATCTTTGCTTTCTGTGTCATGTGTTAGAGGGAAATATGCAGTTATGTTTTCTTCATATGGATTAACAATTGTTCCAGGAGTATCTCCTGACTGGCCCCTCTTCCCTCATTTATTTTCAGTATTTTGTCTGTCATATTATTCTATGGTATATTTGTCTATTTTTTCAGTGTATCATGTCTTAATTAAATTGAAAAAAAATTTAAGCAGGTTCCAACACCCAATGTGGGGCTTAAACTCACAACCCTGAGATCAAGAGTCTCATGTTCCACCAACTGAGCCAAACAGATTTTCCTTAATTATAATTGTTTCTTAATCAATTTTTTATATCTGGTACTTGAACTACATTTTCTTCTTCATGAATTAGATTTCTCTGATCCTTTGCTTTTCTATTTATATCTTAAATCTGTATTAGAATTTTAATTAGAAATGCATTTGATTGATTGAATTTTTTCTCAATTTTTCTCCCTACTGGTTTGATATTTATATACAATAATTCCATTCTGTTAGTGGGTACCATTAAAGTGTCAACATGCCAAATTAATGAAGTCTCAAGTTAATGAGTATCCGTAACCACCTCTCAAAGAGTAAAAGGATCTTAGACTATTTTAATACTGACCTTCTCCTGGCTTACTTTATATTGCTTTTATATAGCTTACTTCAAGCTTCCCCCCCCCATTTTTACTTCTATAAATTAGACATTATTATGTGTGTTTCAAAGGGATATTGCTGAAATCTACCAACATGTTATTTTATTTGCTCACTTTTCTTTTCTCATCTCTGATTTTTCTCTAGTATCACTTATTTCTCTCTGAAATAATTCTTTATAAGTGAAGGTCTTTTGTTAGCAAACTTCAGTTTTTAAATTTTTTTATGACTGGATTTATTTCACCCTGGGTCTTGAAAACATCATTCCATTGGGTTTAAAGTTTTAGATTGCCCGCTATATTTTGTGGTACATTTCAGGTTCATTCCACCGTTGTCTCCTGGAGTCCACAAATGCTGTTCAAAAGTTACCTGTAAAAACTCATTGCTGATTATTTGTAGGTGTGCCATCTCTTTCCTCTGGCTGATTTTAAGATCTAAACCAAGGCGTTTGTTGAAATTCTAAAGCCTGTTCTTTCATCCTTTGTTTTGGTTTTCAACACAAGACACTGAAGTGTGTAGTGACAGTAGCAAGTAAGGATGCTTTTCACTAACATTTTTTATATGTTAGTGAATAAAATTTGACTTTATATCTATCTCAGAGGTTTCTATCTTATACAGAAACATAGTAAGATATTCTAAGAAAGAAACACTTTGGCAATGTAGACAAATGGCCAGAAAAAAATTCTGAAACCACAAGAGCACTGACAGTAAATGGAACACGAATATATATTTCTCCTGTATGTTATATACCTACTACTTGTTCATAGAATGAGTGAGTATTCAGCCCACAACTTAAAAAATCAAAATGTTTGACAGGGAGTAAGAGTTGAATAAGACAAAAGGATGGAGTTGCCTATGATTAGTTCATTTCCAAAAATCACATATGAAGTATATTTTCATCTACTCAAGTGAGCCTTACTAAACTGTGGTCACATTTTAATTACCATCCTATAGTAAGGATAGGAATTTGACAACTTATGAATTTATATATAAATATGACATACATTTGTCATATTTTATTAGCTATGCTTACTCATTCATAAATGTATTCATTCACTGAAAAATACTGTATAAGGTCTTCTACACTCATCTATATTTTTACCAATTAAATGAGTCAAAACCAATGCCTTATGTTTCCACAGAGAAAGAAAGCAAAAGCTTAGGCTATGAAGGAATCACAACCCAAGGGTGCTATTTCAACACCACTGGGGAAGAATATTTTCATTGAAATGTCAAATAAACTGAATCAAACAGCTGCAAAAACTAATAACCAATGGTCACTCCAATGTTACCTAGAGATTTTTAGAAGTCTCTACTTTTTCTGTGATGCCAAAAACAAAGAAGAAACAATGAAAATAAACAAAAATTAAAAATGGAAGAAAGCATCCTCAATCATGTTCACCTTGCAACTACTTCCCTATGTCAATGGAATCTAACCTATTGATCCTTTGAAGGAAAAGGGCAGGCCTGATTTGAGAATTATTCTTCAGCTCTAGAGAATGATATGTTTATTTAGAACTTATCTACCACATAGATAGACACACACACACACACACACACACACACAGAGAGAGAGAGAGAGAGAGAGAGAGAGAGAAAGATCTCATATATTTCATGAACTGTGAGATCATGACCTGAGCTGAAACCAAGAGTCAGACACTTAACCAACTGATACACCAAGGTGCTCTAAAAATACATTTTTTTTAAACTTAAAGCATAATAAATACAGCCCTTGGCCTTAAAATATACTGGTGAAGTATTTATTGACAGAAATAACAAGGTCCTTTACTTCTGCTTTGAGTCCAGTATATCTGCCAGTGAGAAGGAATATCAAGCTAGTCCAAGAGGAACACACCCTAGTGAGAGGATACTGAAGCCCAATCTGGTAACATAACTCTCAGGAAGTGGGTGTCTCCTCAGATGGAACTCAAAGTGAGATTGCACAAGTGGCGTCAGCAACATTTGAGGCATATCTAGAGCAGAACAGGCACTAAAAGACTTCTTAGAACAGTTTCTTTTCAAAAACACTTAGTGAACTAAAAGACATTTCTAAATATGATTTTAAAATAGACTCTATTAAAAAGACATTTATGATCAATTAAAAAAGAAATGTCAATCCTGGGAGCTCCCATGTATTCTCTAGCAAAATTTATATCATACTGACCTTTCTTGATTTGAGGGTAACATCTCTAGACTCTTTTGCTAATGACTTCTTAGAGTGGGAACATAGTTCAGTTAGATAGTTTGTATTTAAAAAATGAAGACAAGGATAAAAATAAGGGTTTAACATTTAGTGCATTCATAATTGATATTATCCAAAGTGAATTGTATTGTCTAACAAAACGGAGACCTCTGGTGAAATGGGAACCACTTCAGACCCTTTGTTTTCATCTGACCAATATTTTAATTAAGACTTGTGTTACATTTGGAGTTTACAAAAAAAACTAGAAAGAATACTATTATATTTTACAGCAGAATCATGTTTTGAAATAGTCTCAATAGTCTAGAAAGTCTAACCTTAGAATATAAACATGACTTACTGAACAAAATTTGACAACTTGGCAGGTTAAAAACACTAGGGCTTTAGGAGACTGTATTCAATGTAAGAAAGTGATGATAAAAAGCAAGGACTCTACTTCCTAAATCATAAAGACCCCAGAAAATACTTGATGAGCACAAGTTAACCTTTCCAGAAACATTCTGAACCATTTCTTTTTATTTCAGTATAGTGTAGGTTATAGTATAGGTTTCTGATTCTCTTGTCAGTTACTTTAAAAGAATCAGTCATGTTACCTTACATTTATTATATTACATCATGATTTTAAAACTTGTTATTTCTCCCTCCCCCACCTTCTTTTACTGTACACAGACAGACAGACACACACACACACACACACTCACTTTGGTTTAGAGCACACTAAGTGGGCATAATAATGTTTCTGATGGCCTCTGCTCCATGTGGTACTTCTTGTCCACATGTTGATACTTGCAATTCTTTTTTCTCAAGGATAGATCTCAAAATAAACACACTTCTCAGACTATCTCCTTCACTTTCAAGGGCATGATGGCAACACCTAAATTTACACCTCCATCTCTGATCTTCTTGCTGATCTTCAGATTCACCTACCTCAAATTTTTGTCAACTTCACTGAAATGTTACACCAAACATAACAGTTGCAAACAGGCCATGAAACATTTCTTTCTCATCTGTTGTCAGTGTACTATGTCACAGTGAATAGCATCATTCTCCATCCAGTTGCCCAAGTCAAAAAAATTAGGTATCTCCTTTGATCTACCTTTCCCTTACATCCTGCTCATCAAGTCTATCAGCTCTACCTTCAAAATAACTCCTGATAACAACCAAGTCTGTCCATCTCCATTGCTACCAACAACATCTCCCATCATTTCCAAAGCCACCTTTGTGACTCCTGATTCCGTTTGTGCCTCCCATAGGACATTCTCTAAATAGCCAAAGTTATCTTTCAAAGCACACACCAGGTTTTCTCATGTCCTTGTAAAATCCTCTAGTAGCATTTTATTTCAATAAAAAGAGTTATCTGAATTTCTACCATGGCTTATGAGCCCCACCTCATCTGGGCTGTAATTTGTCCAGCCCTTATTCCTCTTATGCTCACTGATTCACTAGAATCAAACCAGGATGGCTTTCGTCTATTCACTTGAACATCTGATTGGATTTTTCTGCTTCTCTTATCTGAAATTCTTTGCTTCCATATTTTTAAATGGGTTTCATCCTGTTATTTGCATCTTAGATTAAATGTTACCTCCTCAATGACAACTCCTTTTACCTCCACCAGCTACTATCAGAACATCCTATTTGATTGTCTTCAAAGCAAGCATAACTTGAGGACAATTATCTTGTCTATTTCTTTACTGTTCATCTCTCTTTCACAAGAGCATATGCAGTAATGGGATCCTATCTGTAATTGCTTAAAGCATAGAACAGAGCTTGGCACATAGTAGTCAATAATGTTTATTGAATGCATGGGTCTTGAAATTAGTGAAGAAAGATTTAAAGTATGGGTACTTAAATTTCAACAGAAGTGTAGTGTTAATCAAGAAAAATGACTGAGAGCAGATACTTTCAGCTTGAATGGGAGGAGACCACAAGAAGAACATCTTTGGAACTCTGAAATGGAAAAGCCATCAGTGGTTGGACAACAGTAAGTGGGAAAAATATTGTATGTGGGGAGGGAGGGCCACCTGGAACACAAGACAAACTGCATTTAATTAGTTTGAGTCCAGAACTTCCTTTCTGGAGTATTCATTAATGTGGAATAACACTATAAATCAGGGTTTTCAACCTCAACACTACTGACATCTTGGGCTAAATAATTCTCTGTTGTACGGGCTGTTCTAGGCATTGGATGATGTTTAGCTGCATCCCTGGCCTTTGCTCACCACATACAATTGCATTTTTCCAGTTGTCACAAGCAAAAATGTTTCTAGATACTGCCAAATATCCTCAGAGAAGAGGTGAGGCAAATCACCTTTGGTTGAGATTAACTACAGTAAAAATTTTTTGACATTGGCCTTTTCATCTAGTTTATACACAAAATTATTTGGAAGAAATCACCTCTTAGGATGAACCATTGCAAAATCCTCAAAGAAGGAAATAAAAGGGGGGAAGTGCCTTATTTTAGAGTTGGCTGTGGCTTTTATGATGATATATAATGGCAAATTTTATTTGTACCCAATGGTAACATTCATAATTTTATCTTATTATTGATTGATTGATTTTAAAGCAGATAGACATTTATTGAACACACTGAATGACAGCAAAGGAAAGATCAATTACAATGAGGCAGTGAGTGGGGGCTGTTTTTTTTTTTAAATATAATTCATTGTTAAATTGATTAACATACAGTGTGTAAAGTGTGCTCTTGGTTTTTTGGGTAGATTTCTGTGATTCACTGCTTACATACAACACCCAGTGCTCATCCCAACAATACCCAGTGCCCTCTTCAATACCCATCATCCATTTTCCCCTCTACTCCTCCATCCACCCTCAGTTTGATCGCTGTAGTTAAGAGTGTCTTATGGTTTGCCTCCCTCCCCTCTCTGTTTGTAACTGATATTTCCCCTTCATTTCCACTATGGACTTCTGTTAAGTTTCTCAAGATCCAAATATGAGTGAAAACATAGGATATCTGCCTTTTTCTGACTGACTTATTTCACTCAGCATAATATCTTCCAGTTCCATCCATGTTGCTGCAAATGCCATGATTTCATTCTTTCTCATTTCCAAGTAGTATTTCATTGTATATGTAAACCGTATCTTCTTTAACCACTCATCAGTTGATGGACATTTAGGCTCTTTCCATAATTTGGCTATTGTTGAAAGTGCTGCTGTGAACATTGGGATACATCTGTCCCTATGAATCAGCACTCAACATCACTCATCATCAGGGAAATACAAATCAAAACCACACTGAGATGCCACCTCACACCAGTCAGAGTGGCGAAAATAAACAAC
Source organism: Suricata suricatta (assembly GCF_006229205.1). Classification (NCBI taxonomy): domain Eukaryota; kingdom Metazoa; phylum Chordata; class Mammalia; order Carnivora; family Herpestidae; genus Suricata; species Suricata suricatta. The sequence continues at coordinate 41,679,948 of NC_043712.1, read as the reverse complement.
TCAGCAAACTACAGATGCTGGAGAGAATGCGAAGATATGGAAACCCTCTTATTTGTTGGTGGGAATGCAAAATGGTACAGCCACTCTGGAAAACAGTGTGGCAGTTCCTCAAAAAATAAAAAAATATAACTACCCTATAATCCAGGAATAGCACTACTAGGAATTTACTCAAGGGATACAAGAGTGCTGATGCATAGGGACACATGTACCTCAGTGTTTGTAGCAGCACTTTCAACAATAGCAAAATTATGAAAAAAGCCTAAATGTTCATCAACTGATGAATGGATAAAGAAGATATGGTTTACATATACAATGACATGCTACTTGGCAATGAGAAAGAATAAAATCATGCCATACACAGCAATGTGGATAGAACTGGAAGGTATAATGCTGAGTGAAATAAGTCACTGAGAGGACAGATATCATGTTTTCACTCATATTTGGATCTTGAGAAACTTAACAGAATTTTAAAAGAAGAGTATTTTTTCCCCTTACAATTCATGGCAAGTTCAAATAAAAAACTAAGAGGTATTATGGCATTCTGAGCTGAGAATGGCCTATACAAATGAAGAGAGCTGTTTTGAATCTCAGCTCTGCTACTTACGATTTACTCACTGTGTGACCTTAGATGACTTACTCAGTGAAGCTCAACATCAGTCTCCTCCTCTGTACAATGGGAAATGCAATCCCTATTTTTTAAAGCGGTATTGTAAAGATTAAGTAAAGTAACGCATGAAAATGGCCAGGATGAGTGTGAAATGCAGAACAGATTCTTTTTGAATAGGGGCATTTTTTTTTCTCAAAGAGTGATTTTCTTTTCATGTCACACAAAAGTAAGTGATGCAAATGTATACAATGGTACAGAATCAATATACAGTGAAAGCACTGAGTGGATGTCTATTATTTCCATGCAAATAGAATTTGACAGGAGTCAAGTATCAATTAAGGTACTGCTTTCTGATTACACTTTGGACTTCTTGATCATAGAAACCTTTTTAATTAGATCTGATCTTTATGCTTGACACGTGTTATCACACTTTCAACTTCTGATTCAATTATTTCATTGTGTCGAGGTATGCCTTCCTGCCAGAAGCAGGTGGGGGTTCTCCTATGTCACCTTGGTTTTTGAAGCACATCAAAGGTGAATGAAATGGAAAATCATCCTTTGAAACCTTATTAAAAGAGATGAAGCTTTAGGGCCATGACCTTTAATTGCTGATTTTGAAAGACCTCATCTCAAATTGGTAATGGAACGTTACATCATCTCAGCAAGATTATAATAACCAGTCTGCATCCAAACTGAACACAAAACCTTCAGTACAATTACAAAGTGTCAGATTAGAATAAAAAATGTTCCTGCTGATTGTGTGATTTAGGGGCAAAACTCTCAGTCCATCTTAGAATGGAAATGAATCCCATCTTAATAAAACATTTTCATTTTTTTAAAACATTTTTTAATGTTTTTTATTTATTTTTTGAGAGACAGAGAGAGACAGTGCAAGCAAGGGAGGGTCAGAGAAAGAGATACAGAATCTGAAGCAGGTTCCAGGCTCTGAGCTAGCTGTCAGCACAGAGCCTGATGCAGGGCTCGAACCCACAAACCAGGGGATCATGACCTGAGCCAAAGCCGGATGCTTAACTGACTGAGCCACCCAGACACCCCTAAAACATTTTCATCCTTACAAAACTGGGAGAATGGTCTCTAACTATGAACCATGGGCATGGCATTTGGGTAGAGCTTCGCAAAGATACATTTTGAAAATGGCAGTAAATAGGCAAATAACAAGCTTTACAAACATAAACGTGGGCTTTTGAAGCCTCTCTTTCTTGGTTTCCCTAATCTCCATTTTATTAACTTCTTTAAACTAAGTTCTGTTCTCCCCTCCACAATGAGGAATAATCCACATTAAGAGAGGAAATATTCTCTCTCACTCTTTTTCTGGATCCCTTTCTCTCACTCCAAGTTCTTCTGATTCATAATTTTCTGTTTGTCTATATTATCCTGCCATCTCATCATCCTTCAATCAGAAAAATCACAGCCAAAATTCTAGATGCCTTTTAGCAACTGTGAAGCCTTCTAAGGCCTGAGTTAGTGTATTCCTATTTTCACTATTGCATCATCTCAGTGACTTTTACCAAACACTTAGTGCCCCTAAGTGTGGGTATACTCTTATAGCACTAGCTACTTAACCTCTTAGTTCTGATCTGTGACATTATATCTCTCTCCTTCCTTGCCTACTTCCCCAGTACACTGAAAGCATCTTTCAGTTTTCAATGCCTTCTTTCAAGAATAGGATTATACCCTGCAATTCATGTGGTTTGCTAAGCATGTTATCTGTGAACAAGAGTCCCAAACAGGGCATGCTTTTGGTAAGCACAGATGTCCCTGTAGGCAGGAAATCTGAACACTTGCTCCAGGATAGCCAAGTGGAACTCTGTAATCCTCAGCCTTGGCCCCTATGACTCTGTAGAACAAGCCTGGTTCTCCAAGGAGTGATAAATCTTCTTATACAGCTGAGCTACTGGATGTTATTTAGAACCTACTTCCACAAGATGCTTTTGTTCTAAGGGGTCAGGTTACAAGAAAAATATGCTACTTCCTCCTCCTGAAGATTGATCACCCCTGACTGTTGATTATTCAATTGGCATAAATGCATCCTGTTCTAAAATTTCCTTTGCCTTAAAAACAATATCCAGAAATGAGCTGCGAGCTCCTGCAGACGAAACTTGAAACTCGAGCCCCAGCCTCCACTGCCACCAACTCCCTGCTGGGATCCCATAAGGGTGGGGGCTATTTTTCCCTGTTGGCACCCAGGATTCGGGATTTGCATGGCCAATATAAAAAGCTTCTGCACTGCAAAGGAAACAATCAAGAAAACTAATAGGCAACCAACAGAATGGGAAAAGATAGTTGCAAATGACATATCAGATAAAGGGCTAGTATCCAAAATCTACAAGGAACTCACCAAACTCCACACCCAAAAAACAAAAAACCCAGTGAAGAAATGGGCAGAAGACATAAACAGACACTTCTCCAAAGAGGACATCCAGATGGCCTACAGGCACATGAAACGATGCTCAACATCATTCTCATCAGGGAAACACAAATCAAAACCACACTGAGATACCACCTCACGCCAGTCAGAATGGCTAAAACGAACAACTCAAGAGTCTATAGACGCTGGTGAGGGTGTGGAGAGACGGGCACCCTCCTACACTGTTGGTGGCAATGTAAACTGGTGCAGCCGCTCTGGAAAACAGTGTGGAGGTTCCTCTAAAAACTATCCATAGAACTCCCTTATGACCCAGCAATAGCACTGCTAGGGATTTACCCAAGGGAGACAGAAATGCTGATGCATAGGAGCACATGTACCCCAATGTTCATAGCAGCACTGTCAACAATAGCCAAAACATGGACAGAGCCTAAATGTCCATCACCTGATGAGTGGATCAAGAAGATGTGGTATGTATATACAATGGAGTATTACATGGCAATGAGAAATAATAAAATCTGGCCATTTGTAGGAAAGTGAATGGACCTTGAGGGCGTCATGTTAAGCGAAATAAGTCAGGCAGAGAAGGACAGATACCATATATTTGCGCTCATAGGTCTAATAGGAGAACAGGAGAAATCTAATGGAGGACCAGGGGGAGGAGAAGAGGAAAAGAGAGTTGGGGAGAGAGAGGGATGCAAAATTTGAGAGACTATTGAATACTGAAAACGAACTAAGGGTTGAAGGGGAAGTGGGAGGGGGGGAAAGAGGTGGTGGTGATGGAGGAGAGCACTTGTGGGGAAGAGCACTAGGTGTTGTATGGAAACCAATTTGATAATAAACTATTAAAAAAAAGCAAGATCCAGTTTTGTTTCCTGGAGTCTCCTTATCTTTATAGTGTCAGGATACACTATGAAGATTAAATAAAATGCCACATGTGAAATGCCAGGCATAATGCTTGGCACAGGATAAGTACATAATCAGTTTGAGGTGTATTCTCACTCTTCCTCAACTTTGGATACTGAAACTACATTAAGAATGTGCATACCAAATCTAATGAATGTCTAACCTTGAGAAGGCCATCAGATATATTAATCAATAGTGATCACTTTTTATTGAGAAGTGTTAACTATAATAACAGCAAAACCTGGAATTGACCTAGAAGACAAAGTGGGGAAGGAATAAAGAATAGTTAAGATAACACATGTGTTGGGGAAATTCATATTCAAGTAATTGTACATTGTATGTCACTTCAAGATTAGGATCCATTTTTTAATTAAACAATAATGATTATGCTGTCATTTTACTGTATTATGCATATCTTCCTAGACCTTCTTGGACCTTAGAGTATAGTCTGATGAATTATTAATTAAAACAGAATAGTGCATTCTGAAAAGCAAGGACAGAAAAGGAAGTGGCTATACACACAGCCCTCCCAGCTTATAGTCTTCAAAGAATTTGTTATCGTCTGGCTTGAGATATTACATTTTTTCTAAAAAGGACAACCTTTATTGGTATCATAATCATTTTAATTAAACTCTGTATTCTTTGACTTTCAAAGAGAATTTAAAGGTATCATTTACTCAGCATCTATTACACACTTTGAGGTCATAGAACAACTCAAGATGGAAGGACAGAAGTAAAATGTTTGTAATAAAACAAAATCTATCTTCATCCCAACGAAATAACTAAATAGGTGTCAAGCACACAAGCTAAAGTTAAGAAAAGAAATTATCATTTTACAGGCACACAGTATGGGCCAGGTACTTATTAATATTATCATATCTAATTCCTCAAATTTATTAAGATATTCTTTTAGATCTACTCATCAGGTGATGGGTATTTAGGCTTTTTCCATGTTTTGGCTATTGTTGACATTGCTGCTATGAACATTGGGGTACAAGTGCTCCTATGCATCAGCATTTCTCTATCTCTTGGGTAAATCCCTAGGAGGGCCATTGCTGGGTTATAAGGGAGTTCTATGGATCAAGAAGATGTGGTATATATA
>NC_043712.1:41652936-41674847 GCF_006229205.1 Suricata suricatta | reverse complement strand
AAAGGTATTAAGCAGGCTGTGTTTTAGCTTATGGGCAAGTAATAAATTGTATCATGTATCTTGAATGTATCATAGATAAGCTGATATATTACAATTGCCACTTCAGATATCTGTGAAATTAGGTGATTAACTAGTTGGTACCTAACCTTCTAATTTCTGTATAAGTCTAATTACATGAAATAGAAGTGGGGGTTTTGATTTTTTACTTTGCTTTTCTGTTTGGAGTATCATTGTAACTACTGTATTGTAAATGACGGGAAATAATTGCATATGTTAAAAAAATAAATTGTGTAAAAAATAAATAAAAAATGATTCTCCCACCAAAAAAAAAAGATATTCTTTTAAAAACTTATGAAGGAGGTGTTCTTATTCTCATGTAAAACATGAGGAAACACAGACTCATTTTGCCTAATGTTACAGAGTAGTAGTAGTAGTACAGAGAAACTAAACTCTCTGGTGACAAATCCTGTTCGTTTATACAATGATATCTTACCTCAAAACAAAAACAAAATGAAACACTTTTGACTAGTTGTGAATACCAAAGACATTGACTTGCACTTAACAGGTACTTTATCTAGCACTACCAGGCATTGTGGAGATTCATGGGCTAGAGATTCATGGTTTAAGTTTATTGCTACCACTGACTACTGTATCAGACACTTTGTGGGAATTTTATACACAATATTTAATTCAAACTTCAAAATACACTTTGAACTCTAAAGCGTCATTTTCATTTTACAGATGAAGATTCAGAGACTTAAGAAAGGTCAAATAACTTGCCCCAGTTCATAGAGTCTAGCTGACCCTGAAGTTTATGCTCAGAAACATTACACCATAATTTACACTTAAATGTTATAAAATGCTTCTCAGACATAAATTCGACTTCAATGAGATGTAAAAGTCACTGCCTGAAAAGTCTTGTTTTATCTATAACTCCCAGACCATGAACACTGTAGAAGAAATGGGTGCCTTCAAACTGACCATTCCAAACACCTTCCAAACCTTTGACATACACAAGAACTGACAAGGTAAGATATCAAACTTTAATGGTTCTTACATCTTAGTGTCTTTCCTGAGGGCCTGGTTTTTAACTGAATATACCAGTGGAGTTAAGATTAATTGGTTAGACTGATGAAATGTGTTTCTGATGTATCAAAAAACAAAAACAAAAACAAAATCTTACTGAGTTTGAAACTGAGAAGGGAGATTGTCCAAGGTGGTCTTAGACCTCATTCATAAAGCTGAGGCAGAGCAGCCCTGTGCCATGGAAAACATTCCAGCTATCCCAGAAAGTGAAACATGGAAAAAAGGATGGACACCTGATTAGTTCATGAGAGTGATCAAGACAGGAGGACTCATCCGGGACATATAAAGTCCCCAATATGGGAAAGTAAGTCCACAAGAATAACATGTGGCCAACAGGCAAAGAGAAACAATCTAAGGGGCACCTGGGAAATGTTTTACCAAGCAGCATGATACTTAAACAAAGTTATGTGTTTGTAAGTAAACTGAGGCAGCTCTCTATGTATAGAGGTAAGGAAATCTCTAAATACCATAAATTATTATGTAAACCAGATATCATGAAAACCACAGGCACAAAATGGCATCACTTAGGTTAAGGCAGTAAACCAAGACTTAACACCTGTCCTAATTGCAAATATACCACTACATGAGTTTGATCAGTCAACATGGTATTTCCTGGTCAGTGCTGATGGAAATTTACTGATAGATCCCTTTTGCTTCCCTGAAGAGCAATGCATTCCTTGGTAATACTATTCCTTTCTTCTTTTGTTAAATGCTCTCTCTTTGTCTTAGCAATGCATTCTTTGCTAATACTATTCCTTTTATTTTTTTAATAATGCGCTCTCTTTGTCTTTAAAAACCTTTCTTTGGGGGCTATTGGGTGACTCAGTTGGTTAAGCATCTGATTAAACATTGGACTTTGGCTCAGATCCTGATCTCACAGGGGTCAGTTCCTGAGTTTGAGCCCTATGTGGGGCTCTGTGCTAACAGCTCAAAGCCTGGAGCCTGTTTCAGATTCTGTCTCCCTCTCTCTCTGGCCTCTCCCCTGCTTGTGTGCATGCTTTTGCTCCTCTCTCTCTCTCTCTCAAAAATAAATAAATATTAAAAAACAAAGCAAAATGTTCTTTTATGTGACACACGAGAGCTCCCCTCTGCTTGCTAGATGGGATGCTGCCCAATTCATGAACCATTTAATAAAGCCAATGAGATCTTCAAACACACTTGGTTGAATTTTGTTTCTTAACACAGTGAAAAACAATGCATGTGTAGTGTGTTCATATTTATATTAAAAAATAAACAGCTGTATAAAAATATTTACATCACTTATATTTACATAGGACAACTCTGGAGGAACATCTCCCACTTAGAAGGAGCTGGAAGACAGCAGCACGAGGGAAACTAACTTTCCACTGAAAAGCTTTTATGTCATACCACAATCATATATTACTTCATCTGGAAAATAAATATTTTAAATAATAAAAGCAACATCTTTGTGTGCACAGATGTTCTGAGCTGGAAAACAAAACAAAAACAAACAAGCCCCCAAACCAAACCAAAACAACAACAAAAACCCAGAACCCGAAAACCTCTGTGGAGAAATGCTGCACTGTTTTCAGAATGAAAAAATGCTGGTTCAGAGTCAAAAAGGAGGAGAACCTAGACTAGAAGAATAGAAACAGCCTGTGTTCTACTGCTCCCCCCTTAAAACCTGGACTCTCTAGATACAGTTTTTACAAGATAGGCAGCCAGTATAATAACTTTAAAATGCAGTTTTCCTTCCCAAACACCTTCATTATTTTCCCTCATTGGAAGCAAAGAATACACTATGGGCATTTCAATAAATGTGAGCTGAGCTTCATGAGGTCCTGATCTCATTTGTCCTGCTGAAGAAAAGGTAAGGAGACCTTAAATCCAGCTCAGGAATATTTTACCTTGAAGCTATACACTGTGAATTTATATATGTCAAAAATGAGCTTAATGGTCATTTTCTAAGAGAAAAACACAGCCCAAATGGTATTGTGCCCAATGCAGTGAACCCTGGCTGACTGGGAGAGCAAAAACCTGAGTTACAGCTTGGTCACATGCTTGTAAGACTTTAGTGGAATCGCTGTCATCAGTTTCTCTACCATCTACCTCAAATCTATAATTTTACTGAAGTTTCCTTCAGTACAGGGAAAATTTAAATAGTAAATCTGCTAGATTGATTGCAAAAAATGGCTACAATTCTTTCTGTCCCTGTATCCATAACACTTGCAACATAACTTTGAAGTTCCTGACATTAAAATAATCTATTTTCCCAACCTGTGGATTGGGGCTAGCCTCATGAATTGCTTTAGCAACTACAATGTAGTCAAGTGACAATGTACCAGTTTTAAGCTCAGGTTTTACATGACCTTGCATGCTCTCTTGTACCTCTGCCACAAGGACAGGTCTTCTGGAGAACAAGAGAACAGGAGAGCCAAGTCATTCAAGTATCACAAACAAGAGCTATGGTTGTTTTACTTCTTTAATTTTTTTAAAAGTAGGTTTCACACCCAGCACAGAGCACAACATGGGGCTTGAACTCTCAATGCCAAGATCAAGACCTGAGCAGAGATCTAGAGTCTGATGCTTAACCAACTAAGCAACCCAGCACCCCAATAAACCACTTAGTTTGGAGGTTGTTACTTGTGTCTTATTGAAACAAGACACAATTTGTAGAATAAGAACACATGGCACTTTTATACATTTTACACATTGTGTTTTAATAGCATTTGTTCTAATCATATTTATGAATGTGTCAGTTGAAGGGAAAAAGAAGCATTTCTAGGTAGAAATATAAGTGTATTACATCCATTGGAAAATTATTTTTCTCTTGGGTTTCCAATCTTTGAAAGATTGTCTACCAATTAGAGTAAGCTTCTTTCATTCTTCATGCAATCTTGGTCCTATCTGGCTGGTTTTCTTTCCTTCCTTCCTCCCTCCCTTCCTCCCTCCCTCCCTCCCTCCCTCCCTCCCTCATTTCCTCCCTCCCTTCCTTCATGTTTACTTCTTGAATTAACCACAGAATAGATTCCTTGGTAGAGTGTTCAGCACTCAGATGCAGGAATATGCCAAGAGTATCAACATGTATTTCTATTCTCTTCCTCCCTACCTACCTTCATTCCTTTGCCAGCAGCTATGAGCCAAGGACAAGGAAAGCTCTTACCTAGTTCCTGAGATAATCACATCTGAAAGAGCAGCTCATTGTTTCATGTTTCCTGATCTGTGACATGGGTGGCCACCCACTAGCCAGAGCTGCTAGTCTTCAGCAAGCCCCGCTTTCTGACATAGCTAGCAAGGAAAAAGCCTTTAACACTTGTGGGAGAAACTCTTTACAGCAGTCCCAACCAATAATATTAAAATATAAATATATATTATTGATATATACATATATATTAAATGTATTAGTTGAAATGTCCAGAAGTCTAGGTCCCATGTCAGCACCATAACTTAGCTTAGTTTCTGGGTTGTTTTCCTAGAAGAGAAAGGCCTATTCTTACAAATTAGCTGCTTAGCACCTAACCTAGCTCTAAGCCTTTTCTTTGTTCCATGAAGAGAAAGTAGTCCTGCTTTAACCAATCAGCAGGTACCTAGTATGACTTCCTTGTTCTTTCATGCTTTTGTCTATAATAATTTCTCACTTTGTATAGCTCTTCTACCCTCCTTTCTATCAGCTATGCTGGATATTACCCAATTCATTAATTGCTGAATAAAAGCCTACCATATCAGTAAACTGCCTATGAAAAATGTTCCTGTAAATAAATATAATATGAATATATTGATCTACCTATCTACTTATCTGCATATCTATATGTCTATCTATCAAATTATTTGGTACAATTAAGGGTTAAATTAACAGCAATAGTGACGACACCTGAAATTCAGATATGTTCTAGACCACACACAAGACCTGCCTCTGGAATGCACATTTGGACCATGGCTGGGACTGCTATGACCTTTAGATTCTGGCCTTTATCATCAAGGTAACTTGATAAAAGCCAAATTTTAAAACCAAATTCTTCTATCTTTAAAAACACTCTGGTAGTCAGGATTTAGTCCAGTTCTGGCTTCTGCCCCACCCAACATTCCACCTTTGGGTGCATGGATGAAGTCCTAGAATATCCAAGTCCAAGTCCTCTGAGTGTTGAAAAACATACTGCATGCAACCTAGTGATGACCACAGAAATAGTCTTTATCATGGGATTCAGATCAAACCTGAAAAAACTCAAAGGCAGTTTTCAATGTCTAAGATCAAGCAACTTCTTTCCTTATTTGTGTGAACAATAATAAGAATGCCACATCTTTAATGATAGTGCACATTTTATAACATAGGCCATATAAATAGTTTATTGAGCCCTTATCATGTATCAGGCATTGGACTAAGTGCTTTATATGCTTGTAATTCTTATCACAACCTCATGAGTTAACTGCTATCACCATTTTCATTTCATGGTAGGGATAAGTAATGCCAAGAAAGACTAAGTAACTTGTCCAAGGTCATGGAGTTAGCAATTGGTAGAGGTAAGATTTAAACCTGGTTGTCAGACCTCCAAACCCACACTCTTTATCTTTCTCCTAGTTCCCCTACTTCAGTGGAGCCTGGCTCTGCCTCCACATGACTTCGGAGACTAGTTCTAAGACTCTGTTGCCTAAGAGATAGGAATGTAAGAGGCCATTTATACAGCACATTTTCTTCCAGAATGAAAGGACTCATTTCCTTGACACGCTGCTGCAGACACCTCTGTGGAAAAGATCCCTGGTCATTACCAGGAGCATTAGTGGCAATCTTTGACAAGAAGCAAAGGCTCCTTTGTTCTGATAATGACAAAGATGGGCGTGTGGGTGAATCAGGCTGTGGCACTGCAGTATAACTTGCTTTCAGCATACCAACGTCTTTGGGTCACTGTGAGTCTTAAGTCATTCACAGACTGTATTTATTGCAGCAATTACCACAGGGTAAGTACTCATTAAACATCAGTTTCCTTCAGTCACCTTTGCCAAAACTTTTAATATTTTTCCAACTTAATGTTTAATGTCAGTCACATTTTGACACTTTTCAATACCCGAGAAACCCTTTTGTTCCTGAAAAATGGCATTTTAAAAGCACAAGCTTCTAGGCTGAAAATGTAGTGTACTAGCCTCAAAAATCCCTTGCCATTAAAGGGTCATTTTTACACTCTCAACCAGGAGCCTTAGTGTTGGTGGACTGAAGCTTGAGAAAGCAAGGGCTGCTAACCATATTCTGGGAAGATCATGAAATGTGAATGCCTTTCCCAGAAATTAACATTTTATTCAACTTTCTATAGCCATGCACAACTTTGGAGATGGGGCAAATGTAATGAAGATACATGCTCAAGGAAGATAACTATTATGCCACTTGCCATGTTTATTAAAAATTCCAAACCCTTTACACGCATCCTGGGTCGGGTGCCCAGCAGAGGACCTGGCACATGGCAGGCACTCAATAATTATGATTTGAACAAGGAGCTCTTTGAAAAGGCCAACTGGCTAAATGCTATTTATAATTAGTGTGAAATATCTCCTGAGTACCAGAATTACTTTCACAAAATTTGGTATAATGGATATGACCTAATTAGGGAAGAAAACGGCTATGAGATATAATAAGTTGACTGCCAAAGGAAGAAGAGTAGCTTAATTTAAAAAACTACGTCAGATAAGACACTGGGAAGAATGTTAGCTATTGCCAAAAGAACACATCCTGGCTTTTGCTCATATTTTAGCAACTATAGGAAGGACTAGGGAGTAGTTTGTCTACATTTCTGTATGGTCCCTTGCTCATCCCCACAACCCAGAATCTCCCAAAGTGAATTCAGAGTATGCCATGGTTTATAGTAGAAGAAAGATCATCTTGGACGTATCCTCTAAATCTGTAAAAATGAAACAAAACAAAACCCAAAACTATGCAGCTGTATCTTGCAAGATGAAGCAACCGAGAGGAGAATCGTTTTATTTCTCTATATGTTTTATACTAGAAAAATCTGTTTTTCTGACAGTATTATAATAACCATGCATTTGATGACCTGTGGGAAGAGTCCTATGTATACTAGTGATCTTTTTTTCCAATTGAGCATCTAAAACAGCTAATACGCTATCTTAATACTCAGTTTTCATGTCTTTCATTAATAACATTTGAAATGAAACTAGGAGCCAAGCAAGGGCAGGCCAGTTAAGCATGAAGATTATTTTGAGTTAAATAGTAACAAAACCCAGAAGATTCAGGCAAAGTCCTTTACCTCCTCCTCAGCTCCCGGAAAAGAATTTCTATAGGAGATCTGCTCTGGGAAGAGAGCTATCACCACAGAAAACTACATTATGGTATGAACTGGGCATGGAGGACAGGGAGGAGCCTCCCAAGGCCTGTTAGATCAAAGTCCTCTCTGTCTCACTGCTGCTTCCTACACATTTACTCTTTTTCATCTTTCTGTAAATCGCATTTCTTCCCTTTGATGTCCCAGACCACTACCCTCTTCTCTTTAATTCAGAATGACATATATACCTCATTTTGTCTGTTTTTGGAATTTCCCTATCTGTATGGATTCCCTCTCTGTACAAAATTAAATTGTGTTTTCTCTTGTTAATCTGTCTCATGTCAATGTGATTCTTAGTCTAGCTAGAAGGACCTTCAGGGGCAGAAGAAATTCTTGCTCCTGATAATACCATGCTGAAAAGTAGGACTGAGCTATAATATCATACTGTTTCTCCCATTCCATCAGGCCCACCACGCTAATTGCAAAGTCCCCATGATGGAGCTGTAACAGAAGTCATCACACGTTGTTAAGGTGCTTGGAAGTATACTGCACCTCTAGGTGTCCTCGTAGTGGGACTAGTAGATAGGAGTTAAGCAGACACTAATTGCATAAAATCCATTGCAGAAGTCATGAGAGGATAATCATACATATCTAAGCCAAAACATGATATTTTAAAAATTTAATAGCAATCTAATTAGAATTCCACAATTAAAAGCTTACCATTTTCACTATGTCTGAACTCAGGGAAATTTCCATTCAGAATTTTGAAAGAAATTAAAGATCCTATTTCTCCCAGAAGACAAAGGAACACCTTCAGTATGACCTGTAAAAGCCATTCAAGAGGCACCTTGGTGACTCAGTTGGTTGAGCATCCAACTCTTGATTTTGGCTCAGGTCATAATCTCAAAGTTCCTGGGTTCAGGCCTTGAATTGGGCTCTGCATGGACAGTGTGGGGCCTGCTCAGAATTCCCTGTCTCCCTCTCTCTGCCCCTCCCCATGCTTTCTCTCTCTCTCAAAAATAAATAAAAATAAACAATAAAAAAAGCCATTCAAAAAAATATATACTTCAGCATAAGAATACACACAACTCCAGCAGGGCCTTCCACCACGGACAGGTTCTGCTATCTTTACAACTCAATTAGCATTTGGTACAAAGATAATCCCCACCTGCTCTGTGCAGTTACTCAATTATCAACCTCAACAAGATGTCCCCACATCCCTGTCTTTGGCAAGCAGGTAGTAAGTGACAAAAAGGTAGGCTTCAAACTGAGGATGCATACAAGAAGGGAGGGAGATAGGGTGACCAATGCTTCTCTTCATATGTTCTAGAAACTGATTTTTAAAACTCTGTAATGTTACTTATTTATTTGTTACTGTTTATTTCTTAAGCTTGCCCCAGTGGTTTGCCTGCACTCAGCTCACTTTTGTCCCTAGGTAGAGTGCCCCTATGTCAGATTACAGATGGTTTAGCACTTAGCCTTTCCTGATATAATGCAGTTTTATCTTCAGGGCATGGATTCTTCTCAGTGCCTCTGTATACTAGATATCCTCCCTGTATTTGGTATTTTTATGTGAAGATGCTGGTCAGTGGTAAAAGCACATATGGAGTAAAAGAAGAATTCCTAGCTCCATATGGAGATGTTGGGAGTGCCAACTGGTAGGTGTTATACATTATAAGATGTCAACCCTTCACAAGAATGTAAGATCATATGTAATGAAGAAAGTAGAGCCGCCAAAGCTTGCACCCATCCTGACAAGGGCACACAGCTTACTCGGGATACAGAATATTTTGATAATGAGATGATGCTGTGGTAAGAGGAAACAGTGAATATGTTTGTTTTTTGGACAGGAGAGGAAGACTATTTTACATAACTTTCAGGTTTAGGGTATTCTTTATGGCTGGCCTTGAAACGTGTTTCATGCTGCAAGGGTGCTACAGCCCCTCTCTTTTTTTAGATCAAGAGGGAGAGAGTGAGCACAAGCAAGAGAGAATGAACCCTAAGTGGGCTCCATGCCCAGTGCAGAGCCCAGCACAGGTCTGTCTCACAACTGTGAAGCACCCCAGCCCTCCTCCCAAACTTAAAACAAACCTTACAAGCTATAGGTCACGCTGACTTTGAATTCAAAACATTATGATCAAACTATAGAAAGATAATATGTACCAGGCAGAGTAAAAGCAATACTACCATCAGTGATTAGATTAACAAAGTAGACAAGGACTCCTGAAGGTGAATTATTTTTATCTTGTCACCTCCAACATGCAGAAGTCTAGGCCTCTATCATATGTACTTTAAAAGTATCAATGGGGCGAAGTATCTAATTATAAAATGGCCATTTGAATTATTACAAAGTATGAGTAAACAAAAAGACTTTTAAAATATATATATCTGCACAATTCATCTGGTCTTTGTTTTCTGCTTTTTGTTGTTAGAGCATAGTGTTCATTCTACGAGGGAAGTTTAATACAGTGTGATAAAGAATAGAAGAAATGCAGACTTTAGGCTCTCCCTTAATTTCTACATATAATCAGTGAATAAGCTTTGCTGATTTAGTCCATTAGTATATATAGAGACTGTCCATTGTCTCCATTGTAACTGTCACTACCCTGGCCTAAGCCACCCCTGTATCTCACCTGGAGCACCACAATACCTTTCTGTCATGGCATGTTTATTTTGTTCTATTCACCATATTAAAGACAGAATTATTTTTAAAATGTAAATATCATCCTACTAATCTCTTAATACACTTAAAACACTCACAATGTTTTGGGAAATGGACCCATTGACAAAGTGGCTTTTGAGGCCATGAAGAGTCTGGTCTGAGCCAAGTATCTCCAATTTCATGTTCTACCACTCTTTCCCATAGTCATTATAGCCTAGCCTCTCTCCAGCTTAGGCCCTTCCACCATGCTGCTCCCTCTGTCTGGAATCTTCTTTTACTTTTTCTTTACTTGGCCAACAGCTACACATTAAAGTGTGACCCTACTATCAATTCACCACCATGTCTTGCCTCCAGAATCAGCAGTATTCACCACTCCTGCAGCCCTGTGTACTTTTCTTTTAGCTTTTAATACAATTGAATCCAAAATATTTATGAAATAACTTATTTCAATTGTTTTTCAATTATATTGTAAGCTGCAGGGGACAAGAACTGCATTACTTACTATTTTATGCTTCATATCTAGCACTGTACCAAAAAACAGGAGATCAAAAATTATTGGATACATGACAGAATGAATTAAATCAGGAAAGAATATCATGAGAGTCTCTCTCACAGTAACACCAGTGGGACCACCCAATCTAGAGCAAAAAGAGACTCCTACTACAGGCTCTCAGCATATGCTAGACATGAGACACCCAAACATGCTCCTTGCTTTCGAACAGCTAACTCCTAGTTTAGTGGAGCACAGACATAAGAAATACTAGATAGATAAATCAGAATATAATATAGTAATGCTAACACAAATTTGAACAATGTCATATGAATTGCAGAGAAATGAACACATGCAGAATGAGCAATTAAAAGCTTACTCTTTTGTAAGGATATAAAATGTAGTCACATTTGAGTCTCAAAAAGAAAACTAATGGAAATTTAGTGTCCAGATGATGTTGTCAGCCAACACTGCTATCCGGCTTGCTTCTGGCCATTAATGGCTTGTCACCAATTGAGAACTGAAGCAAAAGGACCCCTCTGGAAATCCAGGCTGCCATTAACTTCTTCATCTCAGGGAAGATCACTTCTCATCCTCCAGTTTCACCTGTTCTGTCTTCATTGAGTTGGTTCAACTTCTAATCCATCATCTCTTATTATATGCAACTTCTAAGATTGAGGGCTCTACTGAGATTGAACTTTGTTTATGATTTTGTTCACTCTAAGCTCTCCTTTTACATTTGCTGTCTCTTCCTAAACCCTAAAATGACATTTTGACAGGGTATTTAAAATAATTATGTCATTCAGCATGAATGAGTAAAGATGTGTAGTTGGGGGTGGAGGTGAGAGGAGAGAGAGACTGTCCCCCATGAATACCTTCTAAAGTTAAACAATTTTAAAAAGTTGGAGGGGAGAGTAATAGGTTCTCATGTGGTTTAAAAGAAAGGATAAAACAAAGTTACTTGTAGGCATTTTAAAGCAAAAGCCATAAGGCAATGATAGAAAACATGGTTTTTAATCCATAGTAGCTCTCTCTCCAACACTAGTACTGTTCCCCCTCTCCATTTCTGGACCCTTTCTCTTTATAGTTAGACCTTGACTTGACTATGCCATTGATGAGGTGCCCATTCCAGAGGCAAATCTTGAGCATAGAATCACATTTTTTTTCAGTTTTTGATGAACAAGTCCTGAATTTGCCCAAGGCTGTATATTTCTACTAACAGAGAAACCAAATGTTAGTCTACAAAATTAAAGTAAGACAGCAGTTTAAAAAAAGGGGAAAAAACCATAAGCATGGTTTTAACTAGGTCACTTCAAGGCTATTGCTAAGGGGGAGAAAAAAAGGCTTCTAATTGCTTGCTATTGTAAATGCTGCACAGCCTAATACCTCACAGTGTGAAGAGTAGATTAGAACAACTTTTCATTGACAAAGATTAAACTTTTTCATCATTCCCAAATTCCTGGGGATTTCTCCCACTGCTTCTATGTGTTTTAAGCTTTTCAATTAAATCTCCCGGGTAGTGGTTGCAAAAATGCCCACTAATAAGGAAGTATCTGTCTCTGGGGGAGTTAACCTATTTCAGTAGCAGTTTGTGTAGGTTGTTCCTGTGTATGCTGTATCTCTCAGTGATGGTACCTCATCAGCACACAGAGCTAAGAGTCACACAAGTTTATATTCTCCTGCCATCAGAACTGAACTAATGATAAATTTAGTTTTGGAAGAGAAGGACTTTGTGAAAAGTCAGGAAGTCAAGAACAGTCAACCTTGATAACTCACTTGTTTTCCATGGGATAATTTATTTTGACATTTAGGAGCATGCACCAGGAATAAAAACCCTGGTGAACATGCCACTGTAGACTGGTGTGACAAATATAAGCCTCTGCCTTCCAATTTTCCATCAGCTTTGCCTCCAACTCACCTTGATCCCTCCCACTGAGTGTTTTGAATGCTTTAGTGGGCTGCCACAGAGACCATGCTGGAATCACAACTGTTTTGGTCTGTCCCTGGGCTGGAGCAGTCAATTAAAATCAGCTTAGAAGCAGCCCTGGGAAAGGCTGTATTTTTTTTCTAGCAAGTATTTCTGGTGGGACTAAGGGAAAAGACAGCTTTCAATTTTAAACAGTATATATATGCTTGAATGATAGATCAGAACAGCCATGTGGGAAACCGGCAGCGTGGAAAGCTATGGTGGAAATAACAATAATATTTTAAATTCAAGTATTAATTCTGCTTGAAAAGTACAAACCAGAGAGGGGGATCCCTAGCTGCCAGATTTGAGATAAAAGATGAATCTGTTTAAGAGATCTGTATCTCCTAAAACATAAACTTGCCTTGAGCAAAAGAACAATTGCAAGATATAATAGATGTGAGAAGAGGGCAAACAGATCACCAATTTTATTTTAAATATGCTGTATGTGTTTAATTAGGTTCAAAACAAGGATTAGTGAGAGGCAGCTGGAAGAAGGTGTTTTTTTTTTTTAATTGAGGAGCTTAAAAATAAGCTCAATTCAGATTTGACAGACATTTAAAACCCACAGCACCAGTGATATATTGGGAATCTCAAATCATAAAACAAATATATGACTACAATCCCTTCTTACTACGCATAGGCATGAAAAAAAATATTCATCAGCTTCTATTCCAAGATTTTTTTTGTAACAGCTTGTAGCTACTATGCCTACTTTAAAAATGGGATACCGGAAAAATTAAAAGACATCCTTCCACAGAAGCCTGGTAGTCCAGTATTTACCTTAGCATTTACTGAGATTTGGAAACTGGAGGGCTGTAGAAGCAGCCTGTTCCATCGTGATTTATTCTTAGGATCTCTGCTTGACAAGCCAACCCTGAATGTTAACTCCCAAGGATCTGTAGTGAATCCAAGATACTCTGTGGTTTGCCTTGCTACATTTTCTGCTCAGTTCAACTTAAAAAATACTTCTATCTAGGCCATTAGCACTTCTCCAAATTTATATTATATCTAAATTCAGGAAGAATTCTGAGTACAGGTTTCTGCTTTGAGAATATGTGGCCTACAACGATACAACTCTTTGAACTTTTGTGGACAGTTGAAAAGTATAATTAAGTTCAAAATTAAAGGAACAGGCACCTACATTTCTACGTATATGCACTGTGGCAGATTACAAAAATGATCACGATTCTTCTCAGCTACCGTCATCAAGAGGTGGAGTCTGTTATCACCATCCTTTGAGTTGAGACTTGAATTGCCCTGCAGCTTGCTTTGGACAGTGGGATGTGGTAGAAATGAGGCTGTATATGTAGATCTGGGTCCCAAGATGCTGTACTTACATCTATTCATTCTTTTAAAACCCTGAGCCACCATGGTAACAAATCCAAATTAGCTTGCTCTATGATCAGAGATACATGGTCTGATTTGCCTCATGCCCCCATAGCCAACAGCCAGCAAGGAACAGAAGATGGCAAACCTGACCAGGAGCTGGGTTTGTATTTCTCAGAGCCACCCTCCAGCATGAAAATTCAAATTAACTCCATTATAACTCTCATTCTCCCTGTAGTGACCTCATTTTTGGTTGGAAGCACAAACCTGCCATCAATTCCTCCCCCTTACCTTCTCCCAGCCTAAAGACCAGTGAAGGGGCACGTCCTTAATGAACAATTCATTTATGTATTTTTCAACAATAATTTCACTATCATTAAGCTAGGACACTCTAGCTTCTCTAATCTTATGGTAAAAATAATCTGAGTCATTCTGTAGTTCTGTTTTCTCATGATCTTTTTCCACAAAGGTGGAACAACTCCTTCCTGAATTTGCCATAATTCAGCTCTGAGTCATCCTTACTAAGTTTGAGGCTCTTCCTTCTTTGTTAACACCTATTTCATCAATACTTCACATTCAAAAGAAATGAAAGAAAATTATTTTATTTCAATTTAAGAAATATGTTCCTTATAATCAAAAGATAAAATATAGTATGGTAAAAATAAAGGTAGAATCTTCCCCATCCAAAAAAGGAAAGAATAAAGGAATGTGTTAATATGTGATTTTAACTGAACTGCTGGGCTTACTATATAACTGAAAATATCTTCCTTCAGGCATAGATCAGCCTGCCATATGCACATCCTCAGAAGCATGGGGACCCAGACTCACTCATCATTTCAACCTGATTGCAATTAGAGTTCGGAAGTTAGATTGGCACACTTTATTCTCTGGGTATGCAGTAATGGATATCTAGAGAGAAGGTAAGAATATGCATGAACAGCTGAAGACAAAAATATTCTACTTCTGTTTTCCCTCTAAAGAACTATTCTGAAACATCAGGGGGTATTTTTTCCTTGTACTAATGAGAAGTCACATTATTAGGAAGTGCTCAGAAAATGTGCTCTCTGGTGAAGTTCTCATAGAATAAGCTTTTTTCCCCTATTCTGCTACTATTCTCTGGTGTCCTATTTGTGTTAGGCACTCTTCTAGGCTCTGAGAGTGTCGAGGCTCTGTTTTGCCTGACTAACTAGGCAAAACAGTGTTTCAATGAAGCTTTTATGTTAGTCTGGGGAGATAAATAATAATAATGAAAACAAAAGAGATAAATAAATGAACAAAAAAAAAATACCAAGTAGTGATAACTGTCACTCAGAATTCAATGGGGTGATTAAATAAAACAAAGGTGGAGAGGTGCTATGAGCTGAACTGATCCCCAAATTGATACGCTCTAACTCCTAATGCAACTATAGTTGGGGATAGACCTTTGGAAGGCAATTCAAGTTAAATGAGGTCGGAAGGATGGGTCTCCATCTGATAAGATTGGTGGTCTCACATGAGAAGATCTGTGTCTCTCCATTATCTCTCTCCCATGTGCACAAACAGGAAAATCTATGTGAGGCCATAAGCTTGATTTTGCACTTCTAACCTCCAGACCAGAGAAACTCAATTTCTAACTCTTAAGCCTCCGAAACTATGGTATTTTTCCCCATTTTGTCAAAATATAATTGACATATAATATTGTATGAGTTTAAGGTACAGAATGTGCAGATTTGCTGCTCTTACATATTAAATGATTACCACCATAGTGTGGTATGTCATCTCAATCATGTCATACAATTACCACTTCTCTTTTGTGGTAAAAACATTGAAAATACACTCTTAACAACTTTCAAGTATATAATACTTGAAAAGCAAAACTTCTGAGATTTCTCATGAAGTTCTGATGTTGTTTCTTTCTCTGGAATGCTCCATATACCTCACCTCCATTCCTTAACTCCTCCTCCTGGTTAATTTTACTACTTCTTTGTAGTTTTTCAAATCTTACTTTACTCTGGTTATATGTTTTGATAGCACCATGCACCCCTCACATATAACATTTAATACAATTGTGTCTTTACACTCATTTGTATAACTGTTTGATATCTTCCACTCAATAGTCAGACCTGTAGAAAAGCAGGGATTTATTTTTTCTGTTCCGTATTTTATTCCTAGGAGCTGTCATAGTTCTTAGTGTCTAACAGTTACAAAAATAGTTATAGTAATTTTCAAACCTCCACTTTAATTGCTTTTTTCCAGTATTAGCAATTCCAATTTTTATTTTGGAATATAAAATAATTTGGGGAAAGTTACTCAACATTGTATGCCAGTTTTTTTTATACAATCTATAAATCATGGGGTAGAGTTAGTAACTCTGTTCTTTGTTGAAAAATCTATGACCATCTCTACTTTGCAATTTTCTGAGCCATCCCATCTATATATTTCAAAAAAATTCCTACTGATTTACCTCTAATAGTTGTCTACTACCCCTAATAGTTATAGGACAATGTGTTTCTTAATAGTAATGACATATGGCCCTTTATAGGAAAGTGGATGGACCTTGAGGGTGTCATGCTGAGTGAAGTAAGCCAGGCAGAGAAGGACAGAAACCATATGTTTGCATTCATAGGTCTAGCAGGAAAACAAGAGAGACCTAATGGAGAACCAGGGGGAGCGGAGGAGGGAGAGAGAGTTGGGGAGAGAGAGGGATGCAGGACTTGAGAGACTATTGAATGCTGAGAATGAACTGAGGGTTGAGGGGGAAGGGGGAGGGGGGAAAAGAGGTGGTGGTGATGGTGGAGGGCACTTGAGGGGAAGAGCACTGGGTGTTGTATGGAAAATAATTTGACAATAAAATATTATGGAGGAAAAAAAAAAAGAAAGTCTAAACTTTTTCCTAACCACATAGAGCACAAAGCAAGGAGGACCAGAGCAAATTCTCCAGTACAATTTCAGAGGTGAACTTCTGTCAGTTGGTTTGCTTGACCTCATTCAGGCTTCATTTCTAGGGGCACTATGAATTTTTTTTTGAGATAAAACATCCCATATGCTTGACCATTTTTAAAAATAGGTCAGTCATCAAAGCCTAACATTCAGATCTACTGAAACCTCCCCTATACTTATCTGTTCTAAGAAAAAGAAAGTCACTTTAGAGACTGACTTCATGTTTCAGGACAGAATTGAAGAGCCTGAGGTATAGTCTTCTGTAAGAGTTGTCCTAAAAGGAACGAGATAGGAGAATAACAGCGGTGCAAATTCATTGATGCTCAGACATAAATGCAAGCAAAAAGTCAGCTGCACTGCCAGAAACTTGTTCAAATGGGTGTAGATATAGGCCTTAGAGCTTTCCCTGAATGAGCCTTCTTTTTGCACTTCATTCTGAAAGCTCTCTCACAGCTATGATGCGACTGACTCAATGCCGGATGCCATCTTTGAAAGGGAACATAGACTCTGAGGTCCCTTCAAAGTTGTAATTAGGTTGTTTCCCTTATAAAAAGACTGGAGGAAAGAGGTTTAATCCACCTCTCTCTTCTTAGATAAAATTACCTTTTAAGAGTCTTCAGGCAACCGAGTGTGCTAGAACTATTAAACAGCATGTCACACCTGATGCAATGATTTAATGCTCTGGTATAGTTCCATGTAAGAAGAGTGCAGTGGAAAAGTCTTTCTCCTTACACTGGCCATTGATGTTTTATACACACTCCATGGCACCTTCATCTTACTTAGAAAGGTCTGAGAGTAACATCAAACCCAGCAAGGGGAGAGAGAAGAGAAGGAAGCATTGGATTTCCACTCAGCAGTATAACTTGCTGAGGCAGAGGCCTCTCAGTGCTGTCCAGGTTACTTTTCCTGTTAGGTCTGTTAGGAATAAGAAAGGCAATGAGTAGCACAGAATGTAGTCTGGGTGTATTAGTGTCTGGCAGCAAGGGTCTCAAAGGATGAAAATAAGTATTCAAGGACAATTATTAAGTTTCAAGCATCATTCCACTTTGTTGGATATTCCCATTTAACACATCAAGCCAGTGAAATAAATATTTTACCATATTTTGTATATGAAGAAACTGAGTTACAGCAAGGTATAAAATATGCTGAAGTTCACACATGGAGATCAGCCTCAAAGCCATCCCAGGTCTATCTGAGACTTAAGCCTGTGTTTTGTCTTCTACTCCATGCTATTTTAAAATGGGGGAAAAAGAGGCTAAGATTATGAATTTCTCTTTCTGTGAGCTTACTGGAATTACATGGAGAAAAATGGCTCTAGGGAACTTTTAACTCTGACCATGTATTTCATTAAATTAGAACCTGTTTTAGGAAGGATCTTATCAGAGTGAACATGACTGGTTCATGGTTATTGTTCTTCAATTACTTACTCATTCAATAAGTATTTGCTACCCCTTTCCCCAAAAAGCTTCAAGTCTACTAGAAATGGAGGAGATTAGAAAAAGGTAATTATAGCGCAATCAACATTAACTTAACAAAGTTAACCTGTAAACTGCTTTTATATTAATTGTCCATGCAGTATACTTATCTCCCATTACTAGAAATAGGAAAGAAAGCTGCAATAGAGATATATAGGAAATTTTAAGGGCATGTAAGAAGAGGCTTAAATAATTTCTAGAGGTCATCATATGTGAAAGTGATATTTAAGTCACATCTTGCAGGACGACTGAATATTTATTAGTAAGATTATGCTGATGAATGTAACAGTAACAAGAAATGGGAATGGCAAGAATAAAGGCACAGAAAATTAAAGAGTACAGAGAGCGCAGGAGTGTAGATTGAAGTTGGAAGACTGATAGAAAAGTACTTCAGGTCTTACTTTTTCAATGAATAGCACATTTTATTTAGATTGATTTGAAACTACTGGATGTCATGTAATCCATGTAAAATAAAATATCAAGTCATCTCTAGGTTTTAAAAAACCTTAGTGATTTTTTTCATCAAAATTAAATTATAAACATAATGTCAGCATAATAAACAAAAAACAGTGCTTCTATGAATACAATAACAAGGGTGCCTGGGTAGCTCAGTCAGTTAAACATCCAACTCTTGATTTTGGCTCAGGTCATGATCTTAAGGTTCATGGGTTCAACCCCCACAGTGGGCTCTGCACTGATGGTGTGGAGCCTGCTTGGGATTCTTTCTCTCCTTTTCTCTCTGCCTTCCCCTGCTCATGATCTCTCTCTCTAAGTCTCTCTCAAAAGAAATAAATAAACTAAAAAAACCATACAAATCACAGTATAATAATATATTCCAAAGGCTATCCATTTTTAAGGGTAGTAAATAGAAGGGAAGTATATATAAGGAATCAGAGAGCTTTATGGTGGGGGGCGAGGGTGAGAAGATGGTTTATTGTGATTTTGAGAAGGCTTACTAGCTGATACATAATCTTCATAGATCAATATAGGAGTAAATTCTAAATGCAGTGCACATACACAGTGTATATACAGTCATTACTATAAAAGTAAGTACTAATTATTTTGTGCTCATTCTTTTGAGATTTATTAAGATGTACCATACAGTTTCTTACCTAATATATGGAATATACATCTAGCAGAGGACAAAACACAAATATATAATAAATACAGTACAGGATAAAAACAATCATTAACATGAGTCTGGAATGTTAATTGCAGAAGAATCCTCTTGTTTAGTGACCTAAGGCAAAAAATTCTGAAGTATATGAAATTTTCCATGGAACTTGAGGTTACATATTTATGGTAAGGGGTTTGGAATTAATTGTATAATTTGCCCTTGGTCCTTTAATCTTTACCAGACTGACCTCAGCACAATCTTGGGTCAAACATTCTACCTTTGGAAATAAAGTAAAAATGTTTTATTTTATTTTGTTTTTTATTTTATAGAAAGAGAGTCAGCATGAGTAGAGGAGAGGGGCTGAGGGAGGGAGAGAGGGAGAGAAGGAGAGGGAGAGAGAGATAAAGGGAGAGAGATAAAGGGAGAGAGAGAAATCAAGAATCAGACACTCAACCAACTGAGCCCCCCAGGCACCCCAAAAGTAGTGTTTTTTAGAGGAGGCTCTTTTCTGAGTTTCTGATAATGGAAGAACCCACTTAGAATCAATTCTGGCAAAATGTGTGTCTTCAAAGGAACCACAGGTGTGTCAAAATGTTTAAGCCCCTAGAATAGCAATTACCAAACCCAAAGACCCTTGTCAAGGTTCCCAACCTAGAAAATCAAATATTAGAAAGCTAAAATAAAAGGTTGTTAAAGATAAAAAGGTGAGAAAACCTCATTTGAGAGATGTGAAAACTGAGGTCCAATAGATGCCACATAAATTCACTCAGGTGGTTAACAGAGATACACAGACCATCCAGATAGCCTACTGCTACTGCTGTTCTTTCCACCTTATGGTCTATGTCACTCAGTGCTCTAAGTCAACTCTTTGAATGCCAGAATCATATTTAGGCCCTCTAGGTATGCCCATAAGCCTGAGGCTTTGCATATATTAAGGTCTTAGAAAATAATTTATTGACTCCACAAATTTTGATTGAATGAGCTGAATTCGCATGGAATGAATGTAAGGGTTAATTTAATAGTCCTACAGGAGAAAGTCTCAGTTCCCAAATTATTATTATCGGTCAGTCCACCTAGACCTGTATTGGAATTCCACTGTGCATTCATTAGCAACTGTCTGTAGAAAAGGTAGTCCTCTGTTTGTTCAGGGAATTAGAGACCCATGTTGAAAAAAGGTTAAGATTTCTAGCTATATTCAAGTTGGTTCATCTTAAATTCTT
The DNA here is from genome assembly GCF_006229205.1 of Suricata suricatta. NCBI lineage: Eukaryota > Metazoa > Chordata > Mammalia > Carnivora > Herpestidae > Suricata > Suricata suricatta. The sequence continues at coordinate 41,654,356 of NC_043712.1, read as the reverse complement.
TCCATACATAATCTATAACCATTAACTAGATTCATTCTCAAAAATGGAGAATTAGACAGGTTTACTAAAAAATACCCCACTTATTTACTAACAAAGACAAAATCATGCAGCTAATATCATCCTCAATGGGGAAAAACAGAGTGTTCCTCCTGAGATCAGGAACATGACAGGGATGTCCACTCTCACCTCTGTTGTTTGACATAGTGCTGGAAGTCCTAACATTAGCATCAGACAACAAAAGGAAATAAAAGGCATCAGAATTGGCAAAGAAAAAGTTAAACTTTCACTTTTTGCAGATGACATGATACTCTACATGGAAAACCCAACAGGCCCCACCAGAAGCTTTCTAGAATTGATCAATGAATTCAGTAAAGTTGCAGGGTACAAAATCAATGTACAGAAATCAGTTGCATTCCTATACACCAATAATGAAGCAGCCGAAAGAGAAATCAAGAAACTGATTCCATTCACGATTGCATGAAAAACCACCAAATACCTAGGAGTAAATCTAACCAAGGATGTAAAAGACCTACATGATGAAAACTATGGAATACTTATGAAAGAGATTGAAGAGGACACCAAGAAATGGAAAAACATTCCCTGTTCATGGATTGGAAGAATAAACATTGTGAAAATGTCATTACTACCCAAAGCAATCTACACATTCAATGCAATCCCCATCAAAATTGCACCAACATTCTTCTCAAAGCTAGAACAAACTATCCTCAAATTTGTATGGAACCACAAAAGACCCCGAATAGCCAAAGTTATATTGAAGAAGAAAACCAAAACAGGAGGCTTCACAATCCCAGACTTTAGCCTCTACTACAAAGCTGTCATCATCAAGACAGTATGGTATTGGCACAAAAACAGACGCACAGACCAATGGAATAGAATAGAGAACCCAGAACTGGGTCCACAAATGTAAAGCCAATTAATTTTTGACAAAGCAGCAAAGAGTATGCGATGGAAAAAAGACTGCCTCTTTAGCAGGTGGTGCTGGGAGAACTGGACAGCAACATGCAGAAGAATGAAACTAGACCACTCTCTTACACCATACACAAAAATCAACTCAAAATGGCTGAAGGACCTGAATGTGAGACAGGAAACCATCAAAACCCTTGAGGAGAGAGTAGGAAACAACCTCCTTGACCTCAACAGCAGCAATTTCCTACTCGACACATCCCCAAAGGCAAGGGAAATGAAAGAAAAACTGAACTCTTGGGACTTCATCAAGATAAAAAGCTTCTGCATTGCAAAGGAAACTATCAAGAAAACTAATAGGCAACCAACAGAATGGGAAAAGGATAGTTGCAAATGACATATCAGATAAAGGGCTAGTATCCAAAATCTACAAGGAACTCACCAAACTCCACACCCCAAAAAACAAAAAACCCAGTGAAGAAATGGGCAGAAGACA
>NC_043712.1:41651171-41652836 GCF_006229205.1 Suricata suricatta | reverse complement strand
TATATACCACATCTTCTTGATCCATTCATCAGGTGATGGACATTTAGGCTCTTTCCATGTTTTGGCTATTGTTGACAGTGCTGCTATGAACATTGGGGTACATGTGCTCCTATGTATCAGCACTTCTGTATCCCTTGGGTAAATGTTAGACTTTAAATTGTAGGCCCCAAAAGAAGACCCTTTAACATTGAAAATCTCCAACATATTCAGTGCTACCAAGTTGTGGGTTTTTTCTCCTCCTATAGCCTGTTTTCTTTGGCATTATGCCACTAGAAATTAAGACCCAGTTTCCCTGGCAACAATAACGGTGCAAAAGTCTTCACAAGAGCTCCCTCATTCAGATTGTTAGCTATACAAATAAAGTTCCACAAAGAGATTGCCTCAGAATAAAAGAATAAAAGAAAGACTGTCCCCATCTATTGTGACAGTCGGTAAGGTATTATTCACAGTACCTCCAATTGGACAATGTGTTTTTGTGATGAACTAAATTACCTTAGATTGGTTTTCCACATCTTTTGTGCTTGGGATAGCAGCCTGGGCTTTTATAGTCTATTTAGTTTTCTCCTTAGTTCCATTTGCATCAATCCTATTTCTTTCCAGTTTGTTTTAGGGGAAAATTTACTTGTTAAGTTGCCGTTTTAACTTTTAAGGAGCCACTCCCAACTGAAAGTTAAGTATAGTTCAGAGCTTTCAAAATTAAACTGCATTTTTTTCATTTATTCCACCTTCACCCATCTTCCCCACAATATGTAAATGAGAAGAAAGGAAATGCAGTATTTTAAACCTGTGGTCTGACCTGTGAATTGAGGTTTAATTGTTTAGATTTGACTAGAAATCTTGAGTTTTATTTTATTCCATGGTGCATGTACCCCTTTTCTAAGGGTAAATATAATACAGGTGATTGGTTTTAAATTTTATTAAAGACCTATTGATAAATAGTTTAGACTTTTAATCATGTTCTCTGTAATGTTTTCCAAAAAAGAATCAGACTGATCAGCAGTTCTTTAATTAATAAATCCAGAGGGGGAGTAAGACATCTTCCTAAAAGGAAGAATTAGATATCAGATACAAGGTATGGTACAATTAATAAAAGTTACTATTCATTGAGTGTTTATTCTGTATCAGTTACAATGCTAAGTACTTTATTCAGATACCTTACTTAGTCATCACCTTATTAAGTTATCCCATTTCTATGAATTATATATATGTTATAATGATGATGGTGACGATTATTTTAAATATTAAGAAATAGAGGCTTAGATTATATGAACCTACCCAGAGTTACATGTAACTCAATTGCATGCAGTCTAGTTTCAGAACCTATCTTTAACTACTTCATTAAAACTAAATATCAAATTTAATTTAATTTAATAGTTTATTGTCAAATTGGTTTCCATATAACACCCAGTGCTCTTCCCCACAAGTGCCCTCCTCCATCACTACCACCTCCTTTCCCCCTCCCCCTCCCCCTTCAACCCTCCATTTGTTTTCAGTATTCAATAGTCTCTCAAGTTTTGTATCCCTCTCTCTCCCCAACTCTCTTTCCCCCTTCCCCTCACCATGGTCCTCCATTAGGTTTCTCCTGTTAGACCTATGAGTGCAAACATATGGTATCTGTCCTTCTCTGCCTGAATTATTTCGCTTAGCATGACACCCTCGGGGTCC
>NC_043712.1:41608556-41651071 GCF_006229205.1 Suricata suricatta | reverse complement strand
AAAAAATAGTGTTATATTCTAAAAAATAAATAAATAAAGTTACAAAAAAAAAGTCTAACTGTAAGTCTCCCTTCCTCTCTTCACTCCACTGGATTCAAATGCTTCACCAAATAGCAGTTTGATTTTCAGTTCATGTGGCAATGTAGTGATTATCATTCAGAGCAATTTTAGATTCAAAATGTAAAAAAATTAATAGTGAGTATAGGTCCTTGTTTAATTCTAATGGAAACAACACATAATTATCCTTTTGACAGCTCAAACCAGCTTATAGGGAAAAGCCTACTATTTCAATTTACAAGGTTCTTCATGCCCAGATCAGAGAGCTTTATGTATGTGCTTTTGTGATGTACTGTTTAATAGCACACAATAGTGAGTATTTCATGTGAAAATAGAAGATAATGTAGAAGCAGACCTGCCTAGATTAAAAAAAAAGGAAGAAAACCTTCATATCATCATACCTGAAAAGAGCTGTTCTTTATCGATTGACTTACAATCTGTTTCATTTGAATTTTTTATTTCTGTCAAAGTTTTATTTTAGATACATTAATACAGGATTTGGGGTTTCCTGGCCAAAATAAAATCTGGACTGTAAATTCATGTAAAAAAAATTCCTGTAAAACAAATTGATCCTTGAAAGAAGCAGGAACGAAAGGAAAGGAAAAATAGGAGAAAATGCTCAGAAGAGAATATATACGCTATGCTACCTTTCAGTACACAGGTTTCTTTTCCAGCAGCTTACAGATTCTTTAACAGATTTACTTATTTGTAATGAAAGTGAAAGTAGCTTTTAAATATTGGTAAATGGTTTTGGTTTTATTTCACACATATTATGGAGGCATAACTCAAACATGCTCTTTTAGGACTTTTGTTCTTCCCCTACTCTTAAAAGGAATTTAACCTCCTTAAACTGTCTCTCCTTTGTCTTTGATTATACTTACTTCTTTTTGCATTCTTCTCTTTCCCCCATCCCTTTCTTTGTTGGACACAGTGGTACTCCCATGGAACCTTTCAGAAAACAAAAGGACCTAGTCCTTTTTTGTGTTTGGAGCTACTGCAGCCTGCAGATAGGCAATCTAAATGAAATCAGCTGGGTGGGTTGGCAGAGAGCCACAAAAGACTATAGGACAATAGAATCTAAAATGTGTCCCTTACAAGAACAGTCCTCAGAGAAATACTCAAAGATTTATGAAATCTATCTTTGAGGAGATTGTTTTACTTAAGGGAGGGAGGAAACTCTTCTAAAAATTAGTGAACAGAGAAAAACTGGGCACTTAAGAATCTAATTTCTTATCTTTACTCCACTAGAATATGAATCAGTGAAAATAGGCCCAGAAACTAAAGAATTGAATTATATGTATAGCCTTTGTGATACTAAAAATAGCTATCTTGTAAAAATGTCAAAGTTCATGCTCTTTTAAACTCATAAGAATTGAAATATTCACAACAATGCCCAAAATAAATACCATTATCTTCCTTTTATATAGAGGATTAGCTAACAAATGACTGGGCCTACCTGGAAAAATCGGAGCCAAAATAATAATAATAATAATTCCTGCTCTGTGTGAAATTAGCAAGTAATAATTCTCTTTATTTCATTTCCTTCGCCTTACTATCTCCAAGTATCTTGAGATAGTATGTAAGGAAGCTGAAAACAAAGTACATAATAAGTGTATATTTTTGTAGTGTTCAGCTTTGGGAAATAAATAACTATCTTGAAGAGCCATTAAAAATCACTTTTAGGAAAGAAAGATACAAGCTATGTGATATTAGTAGTGCAATATTTTAATATTGTTAAAATGTGCTGAGAATTCATAGTGAAACCCAACTATACATGCAAACACAGGAATTAGGAGAAGGAAAATAACAAGTGTTTAGTGTCAACTATGTGCTAGGCAAATACAAAATCTCACCAAAACTCAACATCTTGTAGTGGTGACTTTGGCATTATTATTTTATATTCGAGAACAGAGGAATTAGTAAGTTTCTCCCACCTGTCGAGTCTCACAGGCCCAGAAAGACTTAGAATGGATACATTTGGCTCCTAAACCCTTATTTTCCCACTACGCTACAGAAGAGGGCTCTATGGGACTGTGCAAGTCTTCGCCTTCTGTACTTCTCCCTGGCACCAAGAGAAGGCCATCCCCAAATTATGCTGACTTAGCCTTTTCTCAACTTTTCCATTCCAATACCACCATCACGGCATTAACAAAATCACAGTATGTTTTGTAATTTATGTATTGTATTTCATGTACTTTTGAGAGTTCTATCACATTTCTAGCTCTTGTAATTCTTCTGTGAAATTTGTTGAGAAGCAAACATGTAGAAAACATGCTCACTGATGCCTATTTTCTGAGGCTAGGATTAGAAATATTCTATGTGTCAGAATACATGAATGGCATGTAAAGAATTTCTTTGATAAATATTTAGGTGTTTTTTTTTTTTAAGTCTTTGGGCCAAATTCTTAACATGTGAAAAATACTGTGTTACTGGTGCGTATTTTCTTTTTCCTCATTCTTGTGTTCACTTACTACTTGTTGGAACCAACGTTAAACTAAATAGTTGAAGAGGCTTGAATAATGCTGAATAGAGGAAAGGGACTTCACAATTCTCAGACTTTTTAAAATTAAAACTAAGAATAGTACTATTTCTCCTAGTTTCAAGGAGGGGATCTCTGAGAAACACATTCATGTTTTCAAAAGTAAATCAATCTATTTAGAAAATATGGAGAAGTAAACAACTAAAAATGTACTATAAACTTAGATTTATATTGTATCATTATTTGTAGTAGCTGAGATAGGGAAGTAAACTGAGGGTCCATCACTGGATGGATCAATAAAGAAAATGTGGAACAGAATAGGGTACTCCTTATAATAGAATATTATTCATCCATAAAAAAGAAGAAAATCCTTAACTTATATGTATAATAATTTTTAAAAAGGTAAAAACCATAGAAACACAGTTGAAAAGGGATTGCTGGGAGTTGGGGATGGGTACTTACCAGTTTTCCGTTGTAAGATGAATAAGTTCAGAGGATCAAAAGTAAAATATAGTGACTCTAGTTGATAGCACTGTATTGTATAACTGAAATTTGCTAAGGGAGTAGAACTTACGTGGTCTCACCAACAGTAAAATATAAAGATGTGAGGTGATGGATGTGTTAAGTAGGTGGGGGCATCCTTTCACGATGTACACGTATGCCGATCACAACAGTATACACTTTACATATCATACAATTTTAGTTGTTAATTATACCTCAGTGAAACTGAAAATAGGAACAAAAACAAACCAGCCTGATTTACTTGGCTATGTGAATGCATAGGCAATCTGGATTTGATTCCAGCATTGGTTCTGTTTATCTATTTGGTCCTTCAATGTCTTCTTCCTCCTCTCTTTTCTCAGCTGTAGGTGAGTCCTTCCCAAAGTGCATTTTCAGAAATTTAGAAAACTTGCCAAACAGAGGGAGCCTAACTTCTTTTAGGGGTACACTTGCCAATGTAGTCCTCATAACACAGAGTATGGTGTTTAGCACATATGCCCACTCAAAACACTTTTGTAACTGATCTGGTAAAACAAAATGGGAGCCCTTTCATAAGAGAGACACAAGTAACTGTTGATTCTTCAAAACGAACATTAACAGGGGCTCCTGGGTGGCTCAGTTGGTTAAGGGTCTGGCTTCCACTCAGGTCATGATCTCACAGTTCGTGGCTTTGAGCCCCACATCGGGCTCTGGGCTGACAGCTAGCTCAGAGCCTGGAGCCTGTTTCAGATTCTGTATCTCCCTCTCTCTCTCTGCCCCTCCTCTGCTCCCGCTCTCTCTGTCTCTCAAAAATTAAAACAACAACAACAACTAACATTAACAATATATCTAATTCTTGGCATCGAAAAATCACAATAACCTTGTGGGATATCTTATGGAATCATCCTTGTCTTAGTCTATTTTGAGGGACAGAAATGCAATCCTCATTATGACAGAGGTATCATTTGTAGTATGGTTTCAAGGACAAATGGCTTGGGGCGCCTGGGTGGCTCAATCGGTTAAGCATCCAGTTTCAGCTCAGGTCATGATCTCACAGTTTGAGTTCCAGCCCCGTATCGGGCTCTGTGCTGACAGCTAGCTCAGAGCCTGGAGCCTGTTTCAGATTCTGTATCTCCCTCTCTCTCTGACCCTCTCCTGCTCACGCGGTGTCTCAAAAATAAATTAAAAACATTTTTAAAGGACACACAGCTTATTCCTTAAAGTATGTGTTTCTTTATTAAATTTTTTTTTAATGTCTTATTTATTTTTGATACAGAGAGAGACAGAGCATGAGAGGGGGAGGGTCAGAGAGAGAAGGAGACACAGAACCGGAAGCAGGCTCCCAGGCTCTGAGCTAGCTGTCAGCACAGAGCCTGACACGGGGCTTGAACCCACGAACCTGAGATCTGACCTGAGCCGAAGTCGGAGGCTTAGCCGACTGAGCCACCCAGGCGCCCCAGTATGTGTTTCTTAATAGTCTAAAGGATCCCATATGGCTCAGTGGCCATTAACCTTGGTCATAATTGACAGTTCTAACCCCAACTGGATTCTAGAAATCTGATTCCATCCTCTTACCTTAAAAACTGTGTTGAAATTAACCTGTTAATTAACCTGTTAAAATTATATACTAAAGTTTAAGAACAAGATCTAAGGTAAGACTTTGGAAGAACTGGTTTGCTTCTTTTTATAGGCATGGAAGATTGCACTTCAATTGTTTACTATCACCAGTAATCTCAAAATCAAACAGTTGCAAAGAAAGGAAGCTTTTCTGGAGCATAGACATATTACATTTATAATGGTGCACTTTATGCCATCTGCACACTCCTATTAAGAGACAACAAGAAAGAACCTCAGGGACAAACTATATCTTGTTCTTTCATTACTTTTTGAATAGTTACACACATATGGCCCAGATATGATTTTCTATTTATCTCTGAGTAAACTGAGATCAAACTTCTTTCCCCTAGGGAATTAAAATACTATCCTCACTGTTAATACCCCATTGGCTATCTGAGAAATAGGATAGCTAGTGAGGCAGCTGCTAACACTCATTAGCAATGTGCTGGAACACTGAACAGCTGTTAAAAGGAGGTCCAGCAAATGCAGGAAAATAAAAGCAGGAACAAAGAACACAGGTATTTTTCTTCTGTGGCCCTTGCCCTGGCTTTTCATTCAATTCAAGCAATTTATAATGAATAAATATAAGTCATACCAGCAATTCTACAAGGGATGACTGCTCAAAAGATGAGGATACTTTATTTCATAAAACAGAGGGCTGTATATCATTCACACTAAACATACAGGATGAGATAGATTCGTAAAGTGAAGGTTGGCACCTAGCAGTCTCCTAAATGCCATTTCAAATCTTTAAGCGTTATGGAGAATTGTGCTTCTGATAGAACATTAAAACTTTAGAGCCAGAAAACCCAGCTAAGTACGTGCCTATTTTTAGCGAACACACTGGAGGAAGTAGAAAGGGGAGGAAAAGTGTGTGTGTGCACGGGCTATTTGGCTATTTAAGCTTCTCAATACCAGAGTGGAGGTGGGGCAACAAATTTCTTAAGACCTTTGAAAAGCCTGAGAAGCATGACAATCTACTGGCTTAAAGGAAATTAAGGGGCATGTGGTTTATTACAAAATAAGAAATAACGAATAATTCTTGATTTGAGACATCTATTTGTTTCAGAAGTATGTATTTACAAATGTGTTTGTTTCAGAAGGTACTATACACAGAACAGCTCAAACATTAACACAGACAAAAACTTCTTTTAGCGCATTTAACTTGTTGAATATTTTAGTGGTGTTCTGGAAACAGAGTGTGATACAGTGTCTGTCCAAATGCTGAAACTAGGTTATTATGGTTCCCCTAGTATTTTTCTAGAGCCAAATTAGATGCAACCTTATTACCATACGCTGGAAAATACAAGAAGACCTTCTCATTGTCTCATCCCTGGGACAGAAGAGGTTTCAGTTCAGATCATTAAGGTGCACTTAGATTTTCAAGCCCAGAACTCAGGGGAAATAAGAAAAGAAATACAGGGGAAGAAACTAAGTGACCTTCTCTTTTGGGGAAACAAAGAAGAGTGTAAGCTGAATACATGAACCTAATGGTGACATTAATGAAAGACTATAATACTGCCTAATGCTGATCAATTACTGAGAACAGAGCAGTTACTTCTAAATCTAATTCCAGAGGTCCATCTCTTACATTCCCCAAGTGTCTCTAATTGCTAGCACACTTATCCCATCATTTGTGATAAACGCCCTCTAGTGGAAATTGAGTACCCACCAAACTGCCCCTGGACACCATATCAACAGGATCTCAAATTCACATCATTCAGATTAATCTTAGCATGCTGACTTACATAAAGAGGCTTATATATTAAGCAGCTCTGTAATGGCAGAAAGAAACAAAATCACTCTCAAACAGTCTGTGATGTTAATTCCTCCACATCATTCTGCAGCCAAAGGATATGTTATTATCATATTGTGTTTTACTTCAGCAAAGTGAATTTAAATAAAACTTCTAAAACTTCAAAATAGCAGATGCTTATATTTCATGGGCTGTGGCCACCATGAAAATATGAAACCTAGAATAACTACTGAATAATCCCATCTTTCAGGGTATGTTTGGAGGAGGTTCAATCAGAAGAATATAGCCAAAAATGATAGCTATAAGTACAAAAAACATCCTTACTGTTCACAGAGACTGACAACACAATGAGAGCTGTTTATGGAACTCTACTGTCTTACAGTGAGCTTCCCTGATGTCTGTCCCTTTATTACGACATCCATTGAAACCTGTTGCATGATATTCTCAAATAGGAATTCTGTGTTTGAGACGGTTGGAGTTAAATTACAGGCTAGTTAGCAGAAATAAAGTTCACTTTGGGGTACCTCAAAAAGGCAATCACACAATTAGAGGCTTGTGACTCTCAGTTGGCAGAGATAGGCCATATGCATTAACAGGCTATTGACAGAATAAACACTGGTAGTAACACTGTTTTCAGGCATTAAATTTGTTGGTTTCATTAACAGCTTTTCATCTGGAGCAGCTCAGTGGTGACCACTATGATATTACTCTCCTTTATAAAAACAACACTCTGATTTGTTCTTCAAAAGGGCATTAAGGAAAAAGAAAAATAAATATGTACATAGCATTTCTATGAATGAAGCATTATGTTGGACACTTTATATGCATCATTTATTTATACTAGTCCTTGTAGTCTTAAAGTGAGCTATTTTAAAGATGAGGAAATTGGGACTTAAAGAAGTCCCTTAGGTATCAAGTGGAAGGAGTTAAGTTGGAGCTCAGTTAGGATTCTGCCACTAACATGGCAATTCCTTCCTCCTCTGTATATATATGCCACTGCTCCCATGTAGAAGTGGAGATTAATGACCCTTTCTCTGAATGTGGGATGACTTTGTGAGTTTTGGCTAAAAGAGAAAGGTAAGCGATGTCCTAGAATTGTTGAGTCTAGGCCTTAAGATGTCTTATAAGGCTTCTTAATGTGTTTGCTTTCACTCTTCAAAGACAGTGCCTGTGTTAAGTACAACTGCACTGTTTGAACAGAGAGGTCCTAGAAGATAAGAGATTACACTAACCCCAGTCAAGCTGCCATAGCCAGCACTAAATAAGGCAGATATGAGCTCTTGCCTTTAAGTCCTGCCCAAACTGCTTAATTATGTGGAGAAAACCCTGGACATTTTGGTTCTCAGCCACTAGGTTCTTGAGAGGTTTGTTACACAACAATAGATAACGGAAGAAGATTCCAAAACCCTGGCTATTTCTATTTTGTGATATGGCTTCCATGCTTATCCAGACTTTCTTTACTATTAATGGTGAGGGTTGAGGAAACATTTGAGTCAAAGGGGTGCTAAGCATGCACCAGTGGAAAACAACAAGTTTAAGGGTTGCTATTTAAGCAAAAATGCATTGAATAATTATATAGTACATGGCCCTGTATTAGGGCATTTATCCTCACTATAATGCTGTGTGGCAGATACCTCAGTTTTACAGGTGAAGAAAGTAAGACATAAATACTTGGCAATTAGGAAGTTTTAGATTCAGAATAATAACTGTACAAATTCCAGAGACTAACTCTTAATTTCTGAGTTATACTGCCTGGATTTTCTTGTCATTGGTATTTGAATCTAGCCAACTGAAAAAAGTAGCTCTGACAATAGTTTTACTCTCAATTGTAATGCTTGATTTGAAAATACTGGACTGTATACTACCCTAAAGAACTTTCCTTGGAGAGTACATGTATAGAGAGCACAAAAGAATATCTCCTGGTTGGAATGCCACAAATACAGAGTTAGAAAACATGACCTTCGTGTGGGATCAGATAAGATAACCCAGACTAGAGAATGTAAACCTTGGTATATGAAGAGTCCTCTCTGTAAGGTGAGTTGTCACCATGTTCTTTGCTGTATGTGAAAGCGCTTCCCTGGCATGTAAATAAAATTAGTATTTACATACTTAATGTCACTTTTGCTATGATTTTTCTGGTTCAGTGCAGAGTTTGGTGTTGGAAAGATCTGAGTTGGAGTAGTGCCTTGCAATTGACCACCTCTGTGAACTTAGAAAGTTCCTGACTTATATTGACCAAATAGGGACAGTGAGGTCTAAATCCAGGAAGTTTTTGTGAGGTAAAGGTTAAATGAGATTTTGTATGAGTATATTTGCATATATCTGTATGTGTGTTACTGTTTTTATGTATTGCTCCTTCTGATGCTATTAATCACTACAATCATAGGTGATAAATTTGGAGGCTAAAAGAAAGAGTGCTAGACTGGAAGAGAGTCAAGAAACCTGCATTAGACAATAGGGTGGAACCAAATGAAGAAGGTATGATTCTTCAAAATACAAGAGAGGAAATTCAGTCACATAGCCTTTTCATTAGGGTCTCCATTTAAAAAGACCAAATCATATTTCTATTATCAAAAATCTCCACATGTATAATCCAATTAGTGTGTTAGTAAATATTCTAGAAAGCTCTTGTAAGATGTCAAGCTTGCTTAATAGAGTTGTAGGATGATAGATTTAAAAAAATACCTTAGATATTATATAGCTCAGCCCCTTTATTTCATATATAAAAAAGCTTTAGAGAGAGAATGTGGTTTGTACAAAGATATCCAGCCTGTGAGTTACAGAATAGGCACTTGGATAATGTTTCCTGACTCCCCAGCAATACTTCTATCAAAAAATGAAGCTTCTCTTAAATGAAGGAAACAAAACTTGAAATAGCACTAACTGGTATTGGTGATATTACTGTTCCCCAAATAAAATTTGCATCACAACACCAAACACCTATGGACAAATCAAACTTGTTAGCATTTCTCTTTTATATATGGATGGTAAATAATAACCTTGTCAAATTTCCCCTCCCTCTATTTTTCTTCTTTCTCTACTTATTGTAGCACTTAGGAGTAGACTTGATTTAAGGAGAAAGTTTTTATGAAGTCTCAGTCAGATATGGGCAAGGGCTTTTTAAGAGCAATTTATTCTTCTTGGAATGTGGTACTCCAAAGCAGACTACTGGTCTCTTGAACTTGGCCTCTGTTCTATTATGACCTGGGACTGAACTAGTGCTGACAATAAACTCTGGTGAGGTACAGCTCTCAGCATCTACAAAATAAACCAATGAGAGTTCTTTTTGTTCTCCATGTTTGGTTTTTGTTCCATTATTTATCTGAGTACCCCTATAGCTCCCAACAATCTTAAATATACTGAATTCTAGCATGGTGGACATTCATCACCTAATGAGAGATATCCCAGTGTAGACTGTTGATCAGCCTGCATACCTCATCACTGGAAAAGTCTATCCAATTATATCTTTTCAATCAGTCTCCAGAATAGGCCAGATCCTCTCTAGGTGAATGGATCTAGGACCATTTATCTAACTCTTCCCAATACACTTCTGGTTAGTCAACAGCTATGGTAATATCAACTATCTGAACTAGGACTATATGGGGAGGGGGGTCCCTTAAAAATAGCTCATCAGTTTTTATTAGTGGCCCAATTACAAATTTGTAAATTTTCAATGACTAAATATACAAATATTGGTGTACAGGTTATCTGGCGAATGAAAAAATAATATAAAAAATAAAGACTTACTGGTGTCTGGGTGGCTCAGTCAGTTAAGCGTCTGACTTCAGCTCAGGTCATGATCTTGTGGTTCATAAATTTGAGCCCCATGCTAGGCTGTGTGCTCACAGCTCAAAGCCTGAAGTCTGCTTTGGATTCCATGTTTCACTCTCTCTCTCTGCCCCTCCCCTGCTCATGCTCTGACTCTCTCTCTCAAAAATAAATTAACACTAAGAAATAAAAAATATATTAAAAAAGAAAGACATATGACTGGGTTATTAAGTTTTTTTGTTTATAAAATTAAAAACATTCATAAAATACTTGGAAAAAAAGAAAAGCAGATAGGAGAAAAATATGCTTTTCTTTTTATAGAATGAGAAATAACTCTAAACAGGTCTTTGATTTGACCCAGAATATAGGAATCTTTGTAGTACCATAACTTATCTTCCAATGAACTTCTTTCCCCCTAAAGTACAAGAAACCATACAGTAACCTTTTCAGACTATTTCACATGTTTCAGGGTCCCAAAAATATATTTATTGATCTTCCAGTAAACTCTTGGGGATTGTGTTGATTCTGGCATTGATTCCTGTGTGCAATAGAGGACTTTTCCAGATTTAGAGTTGTGACTTAGTTTTAACCACTAGTACGAACTCCAGACCCTCTAAAATAGATCTTAAGACTCGCCATCAGATTTTTGAAACTTGCTGCTTATTTTCAGATTCAACTGTATTTGTTCTGCTATGACTGTATTACTTTTGGATTCAAGGTCAGCTACCAATAAGTCTGATATTCAACTCCCCCCACCGCCAGCTCTGAGGCTGTAGAATCTATTGAAGCTTTTCACAAGGAAAAGGGTATGTTGGAAAGTGCCAGACTTGCTAAACTTTAAGTTATTTTTCTTCTAGATCTAAATTTTAGTCAAGGTTTTGAGAACTTCATACCAACTGTCCACTGACAACCATTTAAGCTCTATTAGAAGAATCTGTAAATACAGAACACTGTTCATATCCCTACTAGGTTCATACCCCTATCTGGAACACCAGGCCATGTAACCAGTGGTATTCAAAGTCACATCATAAAAGGCATTTAGAAATAGAATAATAGTTTGTGTCACAGTATGGGAGTTAAAGTGTAGGGGAGTTTAAGGCTAGTTTGACCAAAATTTGGGATAATAGAGCAAAGTAAGACATTATTCTAATTGGCACATATGCGGGGCCAGATGTACAGATATAAAAAAATGTTTACATTTTAAGCAGTATAGTTTGGCCACAGAATAAAACTTATGCATATCTATTTCAATACAGCCCTTTGAGGCTTCCACAATAGAGCCTTACATCTGTGTGTGGAGTTCTCTACCTCTATGCAGAGGCTGATAGCAGCCAATCTGATAGACTTGGGATTTCCCAAACATGTCTATTCTTCCCTATTGGTGCTTTTTTAAAAAATGTTTCTTCATCTTCTAGCTTATCATCTGCCCCAACCCCAAATGTCCTCATAATGAAGTTTAAAAAAGCAAGTAAGTTTGTTTTGTGGTCCACTCAGATAAACCTATAGGGTTTTTTTGGGGGTGGGGTGCTGGGTGCGTAATGTGTGGGAAAAGATTTTAAAGTCACTTTCAGCTTCAGGAAGAAAAATATAACAAAGTCCTCCATAAACGATTAGTAATGTCAACCAAGGTGTGAATTTGGGAGTGGTAGTATAAATAGCATGTGTTTAGCCAACACTGTTCAAGGCCTAGAGAAAGTACCCACCTAGGTCATAAGGTTGTTTCGGGTCCTTTTCATCAGATGGACATTTTCTTCCTTGAAATCCCACTGTATTTTGTATCTGTTTTATGTCACTTAACTTATTCCACTTTATATGCTTGTACTTGGCTTATCACTGGCAATGGATTTAAGCTCTGTAGAAGTAAAGACTATCTAAATCATCTTTTTTTATCTCCCCAAAATACCTAACATAATAAATATATACTTAATAAATATTTCATGAAGTGAATATAATGCTGGGAAGGAGGAGGATCTAAGGCTGAAAAAGTAAATTGCAAATGGATTATACAAGCATAAATAAGAGAGTTAGCTAATAATTGTTCTAGAATGGTTTCATGTATATTGGTTTTATCTCCATAATAATTAGATGCTGGAGGGCAAGGCCCTTAATACATACTTAACTCACAGATTCCAACAAGAGTAGGTTACTGACCTACCATGTAGCAGCTGGAAAGAATCAAAGACAACAAAATTTGTCAATATATCATACCTCCAAGGGGCTTTCAGGGAAATTTTCATTTTGTGAGAAAAAGTAGGTTGAATAAAGAAGGAAAGATACACCTAGGATGAAACCTGAGTTTATAAAAGAATGAAACCTCCTTGGCACATGGTGATAGAGCATAGATTTAGGAGATCAGTGCTTGAAATCCATAATTAGATTAGGGACACCTGGGTGGTTCACTGGGTTAAACATTTGACTGTTGGCTTTGACAGAGGTCATGATTTCACCACTCTTGGGTTGGAGCCCCAGGTTGGGCTCTGTCCTGTCAGCACAGGGATGTTTGAGATTCTCTCTCTCCCTCTCTCTTTGCCTTTCCCTTGCTCCTGTGCAGCATGTGCTCTTACTCTCTCTCTCTAAATAAATAAATACACTTAAAAAATTATTTTACCTCTATCTTCACCATTGTGCCCTGGGGCATATTAAGTAGCTTCTCTAAACTTAAATCCCTTCCATTGTTTTGTTTTATTTTAAAGATAAAGAGAACACTGTGCCTGTGTGGGAGAGGGCAGAGGGAGAGAGAATCTTAAGCAGACTCCACATTGAGTGTGGCTCTGGGCTAGATCCCATGAACCTGGCTGGGATCATGACCTCAGCCAAAATCTAGACTTGGACACTCAACCAACTCAGCCTCCCAGGCTCCCCAATCCCTTCCATTGTACAAGGAGTATAAAAGGAGTGCCAAAAAGTTCAGTTAAATATGCAGCCAAATGTTAGTAACTTACTTTAGGAAATTCAGAGACATGTAAAGCTTGCCTATGCACATATGATCTTTTTCTGTATTATACCTCTATGCCATGTTACCACTGACCCTGATTTCCTTTTATAGTTGATTATATTGACTGGATTACTGAAAATCATCTCTAAATATCTGTAGATCTAGATGGTCTATAAAAATATAAACTCAGATGTCTTATTTGTAAAGCTATTGGAGAATAAAATAATATCTTTAAAAACTTCCACATAGCTTAATAAATGTAATTTCCTCCAACCCTATCATATCTCCAATCAAAATCATGACCAAGAGACTTTCTAAGTCAAGCAGGCAGATGCCAAGGGTTATGGCTATCAGAGTTGTAATTATTTCAGGTACTTCAAGTAGATAACTTTCATTTCTATGGCTAATACTTTAGATTTTCTGAGGTTCCATGGTTTAACAGAAAAATTTAAGTACAACTTATAGTAAAATTTTTAGTTAACTTCTTTGTACAATCTTACTCATTTATATCAAAGTCCATCATTTAAAAAAAATCAGGGTTTCTATATGTAATATAACTACATGTGCTTTTCATTTTCTTATTTTGACTCCTTGAAAAGGGTTTCAGTCTTTCGCTCCGTGAGGTGAAAACTACTTTGTATCATTAAGGTCCCAGAGCATTTCATGCCCTTCCTTTCGATGATACATTTTTTTCCAAAGGAAAAACAAAGCTGACCTTGACCTGTTTGATTTCCTTGAACACTTATGTAAATAGTGACAGTTGACACTTCTTTCCAACTGAGACACTGTATCAATTTGAGCAGACACTCCTGTCCATCAAAAGGTAATCTACACATTCATGAAGAAAACAAGCTTTAGGTAAGGCTTTCAGTCCATATATTTAACATTAATACCCTAAGAATAGGCAACTTAGATGTCACATAATCCAGAGAAAGGCAGAATTAGGCATCTGCCTCATTATATCAAACCACAGAACAGCTGACATTTATTAAGAGGATTATTTGAACACAATTGCTCAAAAAAGGTAAGATGGTCCTGCTCACAACTAACCTTTGAAGAGATTATGAAGATAAACAAAAAGTATATAAAATATTGAATTATGTTATTTCTTGAATATGCATATTAAGGAAATGCCAGATATATGAATCATATACTATATATGAATTTTTCAACCATTATGTATAATCTATTTAAATTTGGGAGAGAATCTATTACTGTAATTTGTCATAAAAAACTAAAAAAATAATTACCTATTTTCCATATTAAAACTATGATCTATATTTATAATTATGAAAATATATATTTGAAATCCTATTAGTCATTTAAGTAGGTTTGTCAATTAGAAGGATGATATATGAGCTTTGAGAAAGGATCTGGACAAAAATTGAAGTTAACATATAGTCTATAAAATTAAGTCTAAGATATTAGAAATATTACTTGCTAGATAAACCTACACAGCATGAGTGAAGTTCTGAAATATTAATTACCTTGGACCACTGAGCTGAAGAGCAGTTTGTTCAGGGACAAGCTCAGGGAACACTGACAAACAGGTTGCAAGTTTGGGTCACAGAATTCAAATTCCTTTCGAGTGAAATGCAGTTGTCTATCTACCTTAATGCTACTCCTCCTCAAATCTCCTTTTCTGGATGCTTCACCTTCCCTTATTTTTGAATGTTGGATTTTCTAGGTGTAGTATTGGATCCTTTATATTCATTACCCTCTCCAGATATAATTTCATCAAATTCCATGTTTTAAATGCCCTCTGTAATTTACTGACATTCCAATTTAAATCTCCTGTCCGGGACATCACATTAGTTCCATATTTGACATTTTCTTTTCAGATGTTTTACATATTATCCAACATACTAAAATGTACTAAAATGGTGAGTACATACTCACAATGTACTGTATAGTCATCCATCTTGCTCTACAAAATCAAAATCGATCAGACCCTGGATTACATTTTCTCCCCTGCACACTGCTCTCAATAAGCAGGACTAAAGCAGGCTCTCATTAGGGAGAAGTTGCTAAGATGATGTGTTTAATAACAGTGGCATATCCAAGAAATGCCACCAAAACACTAAGGGTCCATATAGGAGGGAAACAGTTTTAATCCCCTTCTCCTTGGGGGAAGGGGGAGCTCTTTAACTATAGTCTGCAAGGCTACCTACCCATCAGGTAGGAACCTCTTACAAATAGTTGATTCAGTGATGTCTTACCTATTTAACCACAAAATAAATGGGCATGTAATGGGCATGGCATTGTATAAAGATCCTTTGATGAAGGTGGTAAGAATCAATAGAATATACCAATGGAAGAAAAATATTCTCCAAAAAAAATCATGATGAAACATAAACAATGTAATCAAAGATTTCACCACAGAATAGTGTCTATCAAATGACTGCCACAAACCATGACTCTAATGAAGAAATATAAGAACTGAAGGATGAGGGGCACCTGGGTGGCTCAGTCGGTTAAGTGTCCAGCTTCCGCTCAGGTCATGATCTCACAGTTTGTGGGTTTGAGCCCCACATCGGGCTCTGTGCTGACAGCTAGCTCAGAGCCTGGAGCCTGTCTTCAGATTCTGTGTCTCCTTCTCTCTCTGACCCTCCCCTGCTCGTGCTCTCTCTCTGTCTCTCAAAAACAAAATTAAAAAAACATAAAAAAAAATTTAAGAACCGAAGGATGAAATATCTGGGCAATGGGAAAAAAAGGAAACACTAGGTGATAGAATACGAGAGAGTAGTCAAGGAATTTTCCAAGGAAGAAAATATAAAATCATTAAAGAAATATTAAAGAGGCATATAAGAGAATAATGGAAAACAGAATGGACTCAGGAGACAGTGATGAGTAAAGGCAACAGAACAAAACCTTATCCTATTAATTTATGAGCCCTGTGGCTGTATTATCTACTCAAAAAATAAATTTCACAACAAAACAAAGGAAATCATAGCAGGTCACTACCATTCTTCAAACATGCCAATGGCCACTGATGGATTTTAGAGTGAAATCTAAATTCTATCCATTGTCTATCTTATATCACTGGCTCCCACTCTCTTAACTATCTCAAGTTTTGCTCCTTTCTCGTCAGCCACGTTGATCTCCTTTTATTTATATGCCTGTTCCCTCACATTTATACATGGCTCCCTGCAACTTCCCACAGCTGAGGCTCCACATATTGTCACTAAAAAAGCCTAGTCTCTAACCCTTCATTGACATCTAAAGTATTTACTAGTGTTACTCTCTTCCATCATCCCATTTCTTCCTTTGATAGCCCTTATCACAACCACAATTATCTAATTAATTATATTGTTCACTTAGATATTGTTTTTCTCCCTTCAGAGAAATGTAGGCATCCCCCAAACAGAGGTCGGTTTAGTCCAGCACTTAGCAGACTGTTAGTACTTGATAAATTCTGATGGTAAAAAGAAGGAAAAATACCTCATTTTTAGGGTTTCTTCTAGTTTTAATATGCTAGGACTTACATATAGTACTTCATTTTGTCAAGGCTGACAAACCCCACCAAGAGCATGTAAAAAAACTTTAAGTATTTGCTTACCTTGATTTATGAAGTTAGTAATCACATCATTCATTTTATTTATCCATGTAATTATCTATGTATCTATCCATCTATCCTATAGGTTCTGTTTAGCTGGAAAACTATGATGATATAGATTTTGATAAGAGTGGCTCTAGAAGAATAGAATGTTAATGATTAGTTTTCTGAATTGGTTCTTGGGTTTCTGGAACTGACTCTCTAATGTGATTAAAGCTGCTACTGGCTATTCCTAGTAGTAAACAGAATACTCATAATCCACGGCATGATTTGGAAATTGAGGGTATACAAAATATTTCCATTGAATATTCCTAATCATATAAGTCAGAATCAAGAACTAAGTGACTGTATATATGATACTTATGAGTAGTTTTATAAAACTAACAAATATAAGATAGGCTGGTTCCTCCTAGTGTCACTCATGAAAGTGATTAAATAAATAAATAAATAAATAAATAAATAAATAGTTCAGTGTTTGGAATTCCCAGCTCAAGCATGGCATAAATGACCTGAAACCTATCTGTGCCCTGAAAGAGACCCATGTTTTTTTTTGTAGCCATAAGGCTAAGGGTGTTTAAAATGAAAATGGAATCTTTTAACTGGCTGAATTACAAGGCAAGCTGACCTTCCAGCCTTGCAGGGTGTCTACTGTTAAAATAAAGCAGTGATTGGAAAAGATGGGATCCTGTAAATTAGAGAGGGGCGTGTAAAAAGATGCGGATGAAGCTGGGGGCATTTAGCCTCTCATGAATCTACCTTGTCAGTCAAAGAGAACTTTACCACCCCCAGCAGAAGTAGCCTTCCACATCCAAAAATGTTGAGTAGGCTACAAGCAGCCTACGCAACCCCAGGAGTAGTGGCCTCTCCACTCCCATCTAATGGGATTAACTCTGATTTACCTGAAAAAACTATAATGCAATAACAATATTGCAAGACAGCTGCCATGCAATACAATGCTGATTCCCCTCAGGACCAACATCAATCACCCATTTTTGATTGTAGGCTTATAAGTAGTTTCAAGTCTCACCAGGTCCCTAAAGGTAAGGTACAGAGTACATAAAGCACCATGAGGAGGTGCTTTGTGCTCCAAAAGAACTATTTGAGTTTTCTAACTTATTTAGATTAAAATCTGGGGAACATACTTGGGAAGGGATATTAAGATGGTGGGATAATGGTGGAAGGAACGTTAGGTTGGATTGGGCTGAATTTATAGGTTTGGGTTCATTAAAAAGAGATTGTGCATTTAATGCTAAAGCTCAGGGAATTAGGAAGGGCTCTAAAAATTTGGTTGTTTAGCTAAAACATGGGCCAAATGGTGGCCCATGGTGAGTAAATTAGAAATGCCAGAACTGCTTTAGTTTAATGCAGGGGAAGGAATTCAAAGTTGTCATATAAGAGTTTCATCCACACTGGGAAGGTCAAGAAAATGTACCTTTACCAGTACTTATGATATGTAGATCCTGGGCATTTTTTAAGAGCTCTGTGATTACTAGTCTCTGTAGTCCAGGGGAGAATAGTAGAAACTCATTTACAGTGGAAACTATAATCACTGATTTGGAAAATTTAAATGCAATGGTAGTAATTGGATCCTGGTGGCAGAGGCCAAGTGATAGCACTCAACTGCCCCAATACAAGGCAGACATAGTTGCTTTAATGGACAGCAAAGTCAAGTAGCAGTTTGGATCTAATGTGCTGGCTAGTTTGTCATGGTATTCCTAGGAGTAAAATAGGTAGAAAGTCCACTAAATTCTCACTTGATCTATATAGGCGGAAAAGGTTGTTTTTTAAAATTTTTTTATGTCTTTTATTTATTTTTGAGAGACAGAGAGAGACAGCACGAGCAGGGGAGGGTCAGAGAGAGAGGGAGACACAGAATCCGAAGCAGGCTCCAGGCTCTGAGCTAGCTGTCAGCACAGAGCCCAATGCGGGGCTCGAACCCACGAACCGTGAGATTATGACCTGATCCAAAGTCGGATGCTCAGCCGACTGAGCCCCGCAGGTGCCCCTAGGCAGAAAAGTTTTAAGTCAAGTGAATACAAGTCTAATCTGAGTCATAAAAACAGAATCACAGTCCCTCAATGAATTCCCAGAATTGAGCTAGTTCGCAAACACAGAACTGTCTGAATGAAAGAACAAGTGGGTCCTCTTAGGGAAGGACCCCAATACACTATCCAAAATATATACTGTTAATCTTTCTCCTAGCCATCCCCAAAGGGACTTACAACCTTTACCAAGGTGTGCTGGAGAAAAAGAAATAATCAGGTCTTTGGAGCACTAGTGTTCAGTGGCTCTGAACAGTAATTGTCAGCAACCCAGCATGTTACTATGGTCCAACAGTCAGAGTAGGGGCTTATAGACGCCAGCTGATCAATGGTGTTTTAGGTTAGGTCCATATCACAGTGGGTCCAGTGTGTTCCCACCCCCATTCCATGACTATTTCCCTGTTAAGAATGTGTAATTAGACCAGACATACTTAGCAGCTGGAAGAATCTTCACATTGGTTCCTATGAAATGAATGCTATCGTAGTAGGGAAAGCCAGGTAGATGCCACTGAAATGACCATTATGCATTATGTAGGAAAATAGTCAACTAAAATCAACTTCCAGAAGTCTTTCAGAGACTACTGCCACCATCAAAAATTTGAAGGATGTATGGGGTGGTGATTTTGACCACATCCCCATTCAACTCTCCTATTTGGTCTGCGTAAAAGACAGATGGATCTTTGAGAATGATAATGGATTATCACAAACCTAACCAGGTGGTGACTGAAATTACAACTGTTGTAACAGAGATGATTTCATTGCTTGAGCAAATTAACGTGTTACCTGATACCTACTATGTAGCTATTGATCTGGAAAATGTTTTTCTCTTCATACCTGTCAATAAAGCCCCAAAGCAGTTTGGGTTCAGTTGGCAAGGCCAGCAACAACTTCACTATCTTATGTCACACATATATCAGCTCTTCAGCTTTAAGTCATAATTTATTTCACAGGGATGCCTGCTACAAGGTATCATACTAGTCCATTACATTGACGACAACATACAGATTGGCTATCTAGTGAGCAAGTAGTAATAATAATATATTTGCATATAAGAGGGTAGAAATACAGGTGACAGAAATTCAGGGGCCTTCTTTCTCAGTGAAATTTCTAGGGATCCAGTGGCCTGGGGTATGTCAAGATACAACTTGTATTTATTTATTTTTTAATGCTTATTTATTTTTGAGGGGGGGAGAGAGAGAGAGGATGAGAGAGAGAGAGAGAGAGAGAGAGAGAGAGAGAGAGAAAAAGCATGAGTGGGGGAGGGGCAGAGAGCGACAGAGACATAGGATCTGAAGCAGGCTCCAGGCTCTGAGTTGTCAGTACAGAGCCCAACATGGGACTCAAACCCATGAACCATGAGATCATGACATGAAATGAAGTCAGAGGCTTAAACAACTTAGCCACAGGTGCCCCTCAAGATATCCTTTTTAAGTGGAAGAATAACTTGTTGCATCTAGTTCTTCCAACAACAGCAACAGCAAACAAAACCCATGAAACAATGCCTGGTGGGCCTTTTTGAATTTTGGAGCCTTATTTGATGTGCTACTCTGACCCATTTAGCAAGTGACCCAAAAAACTGCTAGTTTTAAGAGGGCCTAGAGTAAAAGACAGCTCTACAACAGGTCCAGGCTGCTGTACAATCTGCTTTGCCACTTGGGCCATATGGTCCAGCAAATCTAATGGTGCTTGAAGTGTTAATGGCAGATATGCATACTGTTCAGAGTCTTTGACAGTTCCCTATAGGTGAATCACAGTTCAGGCCCTTAGCATTTTAAAACAAAGCCCTGAAATTCTCTTAAAAAACCATTCTTCTTTCGAGAAATAGCTATTGGCCTGTTGCTGGGCTTTAATAGAAACTGATCACTTAACCATGGGCCACCAAGTTACCATGTAACCTGGTATGCCCATCATTAAATGGGTCTTATATGACCTACCAAGCCATAAAGTTGGGGATGCACAACAACATTTCATCAAATAGAAGTGGTATATACGTGATTAGGTCAAGAAAACCCTGAAGCCACAAACAAGTTACATGAAGAAGTGGCCCAAATGTCTATGATTCCCTCTTTTGCAATACTACCTTCTTTCTACTAGCCTATATCTATGGCCTCATAGTGAGTTTAAGATTGGTTGACAAAAGAATAGATTTGGTTTATAGATGGCTGCAGAATATGAAGGCGTCATCCCAAAATGAACAGCTGTAGTACCATAACTTCAGACATCCCTGAAAGACACTGGTGAAGGGAAATTCTCCTAGTGAGTAGCATCTTGAGGCCTGGCTGTTAATTTTGTTTAAAAGGAGAAATGGCAAGATGTGTAATTATATATGGATTCATGGGCTATAGCCAATGGTTTGGCTGGACAGTCAGGAACTTGAAAGCAGTATGTTTGAAAAACTGGTGAAAATAAAATTTGGTGAAGAGGTATACGGAAAAAACACTCTATCTGGGCACAAAATATGAATATATTTGTATCCCACATGAATGTTTACCAAATGATGTCAGCAGAGGAACATTTTAATAATCAAGTGGATAGGATGACCTGTTCAGTTACCGCCAGTCAGCCTATTCCTCCAGCCATTAATGTCATTGCCCAGTGGCTGAAGGACAAAATGGCCCCAGTGGCAGGGATGCAGGTTATCAATGGGCCCAGGAATATGGTCATCCACTTACCAAGGCTAATTTGGCTAAGGCTACTGTTGAATGTTCAAACCACCAGCAAGAGACCAACAGGAAGTCCTCAATATGACACCATTTCCTGGGGGTAATCATCTGGCCACCTTGTGGCAAGTTAATTACCACTTCTATCATGAAAGAGGTAGGGTTTTGTTCATACTGGAGTAGAAACTTTGGATCAGATTTGCCTTCCCTGATTACTATGTGTTCGTCAAAATTACCATCTGTGGAATTATAGAATGCCTTATCTACCATCATAATATTCCACACAGCATTACTTCTGGTCAATGAACTTACTTCATAGCAACAGGAATGTAGCAATGGGCCTGTGCTCAAGGACTTCACTGGTCTTACAAAATTGGTATTTTTCTTTACTTTAAAAAATACTCTGGTGTATTTTGAGTTCAGTGAGGTAAGATAAAGAGTTTCTAGAAAATATATGCAAAGTAAATCATTCAAATATGAATAGACAAGCTCAACATAAGAAACTCAGTGTGAGTTTCTGTTCATTTCACATATTATCCACTTTTGGGAAATAGAAATAAAACTCCTCTAAGATATCTATCTATTATTAGCAACTGAGTGCCCAACTCTTTGCTGCTAAATTCTTTATATATGTTATCAGTTTATCCTTATAAAATTCTTGTAAGATAGATATCATCCTCATTTTATAGTAAATAGGCCTCAAAAATTTAAGTTTGGTCAAGATCATTCTGACATATAAAATCATAGAAACTGGTCACCAAGGTCTAATCATAGCCCCATCTGACTCAAGACCCTTGGTCTTTACCATTTGAGTTTGGTCACTTTTCCCAAAGATTCAAGGCAAACCAACCATCAATTAACTTAGACTACTGCTCAGTATATCTCTCTGAACTCTTCTGGTATTTTTTCTTTTGCGTTTACTTCAATAGTATATATAATAAGTTAGAAATCCTTATCTTTATTAACAGACATGGCTGAAGATTTTTAAATGTACTTTGTATACATGTATCAAATAGGAGAGGCAAAGAAAGATGCCTTTCCAATACAATTAATGACAGAGTTGGGAATTTTAGAACTCTGCCCCTCTCATCAAATGTAGAATTGATGCCTTTTTTCCCTTGAGGCCATTTTTCATATTTGAATCCAAATTAAGTGGTGTAGTGAGATAGCATAATTTTCTTTCAATTGCCCCCAGTCTTTGATTAAAGAATTATAGCCTTGTTTTGAAAAGCAGGCATTTTTCAGTGACTCATTAAAGTAATCATGAAATTTATTTAACTTTCTTTTGTAGTAGTACTCAGGTCCTTGAGCCTCTTGTAAGATCATATAAAAGATTAATGATGCTAAAGTTAACAAACATCTAAAATAAGTGTTCTATTGAATACTGCAAATGAACTGACAGTTGAAGGGGGAGGGGGAGGGGGGGAAGAGGTGGTGGTAATGGAGGAGGGCACTTGTGGGGAAGAGCACTAGGTGTTATATGAAAACCAATTTGACAGTAAACTATTTTAAAAAATTAAATTAAATTAAATTAAAAAATAAAATAAGTGTTCTAACAATCCAAAGAATTTATATAAGCTAATATATGCATGGTAATTTCAGTGAATATAAATCAATAAATCTGCAAAAGATTGGACTTCCAAAATGCAAAGTCTTTTGTTACATTTCACAAATGAAAAGTCCAGGGACAAGGAAGTTTAGAAAGCTCCCCTCATCTCCAATATGTAAGCACTGTTATTTGTCCAAGTAAAAGCTAGGTTATTTCTCCCCTAATGGTCAATTTCCCTGAAAGTTTGTCCCTTTTCTATCCATGATCCTTAAAAAGGCTGGGTTTCTAGGAGGGAGTGGTCTGTTCAATCATACCTCAAGCTATTTTTCAGGTTAGTTAAGTATCAGAAAAACTTCAGAGTCTTGCTGAGTGCATCATTATTTATCACTGCAGAGTGAAAGCCACACATGTACAATTCAGCAATGCAGGGTCTGGACTTTAGCAATGACTATACTGGCCCTTCAGTTATTACGAAAAAAGTCACTGGAGTCATAACCTTAGCACTGGCAATTTGCTCTTGGCAAAAGAAATCTTAGCTTCCAACAGCTTTCTGGAGCTGGTTTTAAACACAGAATATGTACACCCTTATTTATATAGTATACACACATGGTAGGTAAATATGCCTATGAAGTAAGGTCTCCTGGGGTGGGATATATCCTTTTAAATTTATTATCTTTTCCTATTCATCCAATTATGATACAAGCCTGGTATATCAGCTACATTACTGTATATTCACTGGGGTACAAAAGCAGAAAGCAAAACTGATAAGAGAAATGTAGATTTTAATTAAAAGACAGAAAGTGAAGCATTTCCCATGGTTAACAATGGAAATGCTTAGGTTCTGTAGTTGGCTCTTTTCATTGAATTCATTTCTTCCTACTGTGAGATTTAATTTAAAATACAAAGAAATTTTACTGCCAGAAAGGTTTATAGAAATTGCTTATAAAATACATTGGAATGTGGATATTGGAAATTAAGAAAGGTATCACAAAAAAAATTTTAAGGGAAAATATAATGAATACTCTAGGTATAAACATAAAAAAATCTGTTTTTGCTTTGGGGGAAAAAAGGCAAAAATGAATCCTTGTCAGTCATCCAAAGGGACCACTGAACTCACTCATTAATGCCTTTGGATAACATTAGGTCTAGCAATGACCAAAAATATTTATGGCATGCCATTCAATTCACTTTACCAACACTTTCCTTAAATTTCTTGAGAGGTCTTTTAAGTAAAATTTACTTTTATATGAGATTGATATAATGCAGATATAGACAGAAATTCCAAGGTAACCTTGGTCCTTCAATCAGAACAAATTTTACTCTTCCATGTAAAATAATCTGAATCTTAAGGACCTAAAAAGTAGGACTTAACCAGCCTATCTAACAAAAAAAATGAATAAAGAAAACTTCTTGGTTATCATGAAAATTTCTTTACTGTTGTCTGTAGACACTGAACCTAGGGAGGCCAGGACAATCTGACCAGTTGTAATCTAAAACACTTTTCCCCTTTAACTTCACAAAAATTGAAAAGTTTAATCTGTAACATTAACTCAAAGGTGTTTACTGACTACACCAGATATATTAATGCATATGACAGAGTGACTTAAAGTTTGCAAACTTCATAACTTCTCACTGCCACATTAAATTACTCAGAGATCATGTTTACCAAAGAAGAGAAGGGGTACTTCTGATCACATATTCCTTTGAATGCACACACATCGCTGAAATCTATTTTTTGCCATTTTTTTTTCTGTTCCATCCTCACTGAACTACAGGGGTGCCTGGGTGGCTCAGTTAAGTGTCTGACTTCAGCTCAGGTCATGATCTCATGGTTTGTGGGTCCCAGCCCCACATCAGGCTCTGTGCTGACAGCTCAGGGCCTGGAGCCTGCTTTGGGTTCTGTGTGTGTGTGTGTGTGTGTGTGTGTGTGTGTGTGTCTGTCTGTCTGTCTTTATGCCCCTCCCCCACTCATGCTCTTTCTCTCTCCCTCAGAAATAAACACTAAAACAAAGAAGTTTGTAAGGAAGATATAATTTTGAATAAAATACTTCTGTGCCTTTGTCCATAAAGTTCTGAGTCACTGCAAGCTTTTTTCCATTTGACAAACTTCTACTCACACCTGAAAACCTAGCTTAAATTATAATCTTCTTGGAAATGCTCTTTAACCCCATAGACTTACCACCACTCCCCAATTTTTGTCATAGTGCTTTGTACCTATATTTTCTGTATTACTTAGCAAATTATCTGGTAATTATTTGGTTAACAGTCTGCCTTTCATACTAAGTTGTAGGCTCCACAAAAACAGAGTGATTCTTACTCATGTATGTATCACTAATGTCTATTACAGGGCTTCACATGTGGTAGAGAAATCAAGATTGTTTTCTAAATAAATCAAAAGTGCTCTCTAATTTCTTTATTTCATAATGTACCTAATAAAGTCACTTGTCATTACCAATATAAGTCAGAGTTCATACCAAACATAAAATTGCCTTGAATCCAAACCAGTAATGTTCAAATTAAAATTTTGTGTACGCTAATATGGAAAATTCCTTCAACTATTCAACCTTAATGAGAAAACAAAGTGTTTGTTAGCTCATTACAAAAGTGTTAAGTTATTTTGGTCATGATATTAGCTAGAAATGGGAAAAAGAACAGACTCTCATTTGCTAATATTTCTTAATTATGGGTGTGGACCTCGTTTTACAATTTTTAGAAACTATACTTCCTTTCAGTGGTTTTCAACTGAGGGCAGAACTGCTGTTAAGCACAAGAGGGGTATTTTTCGATGTGGTGTAGGGACACTGATTGTTACAAGATTGGAGGATACTGGTGGCACTTAGGAGCCAGGAGCTAGGGAAGCTCAGTCGCCTGTAATGCTTGGGAAAGCCCCACATTAAAAAACGTGTTCACCCAAAACCTTAATGTTTCATGACATAACACTTCAAGTGATCCAAGAGTCATTTTGTATTGCTTCTGCAGACTTGATTACACCATGAAATACATTCCAATCTCCACATATTTGTCTATGCATGTAATGGTATTTCATGGTCAAACATAATCTTTAGCTACACTTGTTAACCAGGTAGTACGCTTAATGGAAAATCATAAGGAAAAAAAATAATACATTTCTTTAGCATGTATCCAGGTTGCCAGGACATTAAGAATTTTATGGATAAGTTATGAACAGAAAGTTATTTTGCGCGCAACTTTTTTCCTTTTCTTGCCTATATCACAAAGACTAGTTTTTTTTTTTTTTGAGACTGACTAGGGATTACTGTCTTCCACTGTGACAATTAAAGTTAAAAACCATGCATTATTAATGTATTGGCTAGTGATAAGGTGTTTCCAGAACTCCCTGGTAAACTTACCCTCTAAGAGTTAAAGCAGCAAAACTAGCACATGAAATCAAATGTGTCATGTATCCTCTATTTTAAACAAAGAAGGAAATTTAATGACAGGTGTTGTTGATAATTTGAGCTACAAGTTGTGTAGCATTGGGTAACTTAACCTTTCTGACCCCACCTTTCTCCAAAGGTAACAAACAATTTTTCATTCAGGATTAAATGATTAGATAACCTAATATATTTCATATATATAGCAAAAGATCTGGCTCAGGATATGATAGGTAAGATGATTAATGTCAAAGGAAACAGTTTATCAATAGTACTTACATATCTGAAGAAAGAGTAGGCTAATAAAACAGAACAAGAATAATTTTGACTTCATCAGTGGTAAGGACTGACTTAAGAAGCTTCTTTGACTTGTCCATGCTGAGGATTTTTATTTCACAGACAGAAATATCCCAAAATGTTAATGATTCCTCTTGGTAGGTTGAAGTTACTAGCTCTTAAGATCACCAATAATTCCATAGATTTGTTTCCCTGCTCATCAAATAAACAACTTTTATTCCATTCTGGTATTCCTAACCTGAGTAAGTGTGCTAAATGGAATATGTAACCACTGTAGTTCTAATGGAAGACTATTTTCATTATGGATTACTATCTTTCTATGTGGTTCACATGGAGTTTGGTTACTAAAAAGCTTTTCAAGTAGCTTTCCATATGATCAATTCTGGACGCATTGGCAAAAATAGAATTACTTCAGCTACAAAGCTAAGAGTAGGACTCCCAATGAACTATTTGTCCAGACCCCAGCTGGGGGAAGTGGAGACTGAGTGGCAAGTGAGTCTTACTCAGAAACCACTCTCATGTTATATGACCGCAACAACAAGCAGTATATTTGGCGGAAATCTTCAACTTGATATCTCTTTAGATCCCTCAGTTTCGTATCTCAATGGAATATTTAAAGCAATCTAGATTCAAATTTCTAGAAAGTCAAAGAAAGCAAAAGTGGTAAGTCAGATATAGACTACAATGACTAGAAAATGAAGAGACAGCCAAATATTTTAGATGGAGAAAAAACAATTGCTATTTTCACTCTGCACAGATATCTTACATCTTGAAGTTGATAATCCTCCTTTTTAAAATAACCCACTTTTTATTTTATTTTTAAATTATTTTTAAATGTTTATTTCTGAGACAGTGAGACACAGACTGTGAACAAGGGAGGGGCAGAAAGAGAGGGAGACACAGAATCTGAATTAGGCTTCAGGCTCTGAGCTATCAGGACAGAACCTGATGTGGGGCTCGAACCCACGAACCACAAGATCATGAACTGAGTCAAAGTCAGACGCTTAACCAACTGAGCCACCCAGACACCCCATATACTTTTTATTTTTTATTTGAGAGAGAGAGAGAGAGAGAGAGAGAGAGAGAGAGAGAGAGAGAGAGAGAATGAGTATATAAGCTGGGGAGAAGAGGAAAGGGAAAGAAAGAGTCCCAAGCAGGCTCTACACTCAGTGCTGAGCCCCACGTGGCGCTTGATCCTGTCACTCTAAAATTATGACCTGAGCCAAACAAAGAAAATCAAGAGTCAGATGCTCAACCAACTGAGCCACCCAGGCACCCCAACAATCCCTTTAGTATGAAAGACTAATAAAAGCCCATCTCTTCAGTTTCAAGTAGCAGAGGATCATAGAACTAAAATGTGGCATGAACAGGTAAATTAGCAAATGGGCTTAAAATGGTTAAGGAAATAGATGAATTAGTGAATAACTGCTCAATATTTTCAGTATGGACTAGGTAATGAATGAAAAGAAGAAGGCTTTCAGTTGAGTTTTACATATGACAGGTAAACATCAACAAACAAGAGGTATTTAGCATATAACAAAAACATAAGTAGAAAACCTGGTGATAAAAAAGAAAATGAGGCTTTGGCATCAATAGCACATACATTTTTCTAATCAAAAGAACTAGTAGATTACTTAAATTACTCCAAAGAAAGGGAAATAATTCAGACCCCCAAGAGATATTTCAATCATCAGGAAAAACAGATAAAATAAGATATAATTCTTAAACCTTTTGGGTAAATTTGTTTCTATAAAAATTTTGGTTTTGACTTCTTGCCATAGCATAAGCCACATTTAGGAAGGGTAAATTATTAGTGTGGAAATGCTTTAATGAACAATATTCACGGTAGATATACAGGATGTAAGTAAATAGATGAGTAGTTAGGTAGTCAGACCAATGGATGGAGACTGATGGACAGAATGACAGATGAATTAGTTTACAACCTTCTTTAATTGATATTTGAAGTCCCTTGTTAATTACATAAATGGTCTTGTGTTACAGAAATATATAGTATTTCTGGTTCCAATCCTGGAATGATGGCAGAGAAGTAGGGAGCTCCATACCTTTTCACCCACCCGTAGCTCTAAAACCAGGATGGATTGAAGCCATAGACACTGAACCGCAGGAGTCTGGGAGGAAAAGAGACAGAGTCCACTAAGAAGACAGCCTCATAGGTGTGTGATTGTGAATTGGGGAAGATAAAAATGATCTGGGACCAAGAGGGGAAGAAGGGAGGGAGCCCCCTCTGCAGAGAAACAAAAAGAAGAGAAAGAGCATCTGAAACTGCTATAAACTGTCTTTGGAGAAGAAAAAAAAACTTGGTCTGGGATGGAAAAGGGCCCTATCATCCCATATGTAACCACAGGGCATTTAAAGAGAGATTTTTTTCTCTAGCTGTGGTGCTTTCCTTGGGCTAGGCACCTGATCCCAGGTGGCGCCAGGAGAAACTGCTCCCCTACTCCCTCTACTCTATCTCCTGCAAGGAAGCCACCTGGCTGAGGGAGTACATTTTGGGTGGTATCATTAAAGTGTTTGGACTAAGATCTGGAAACGAGGTGGGGCTTGGGAAATACAGCTCGGCCCACCTTGGCTACCCTGAGGCACAGGGATATAGATCCCAAAAGAGTGAGTTGCAATGCTTGGTTCCAGAACAGACTGAGGTGCTGCCATTTTTCTCTCCGTAGCCACCAAGGCAGGGTCTCAGGGACTCGCAGTGGAGATGACCTAGAGAGCCGCCTTCCTCCCCCCCACCCCCCACCGGAGCCTGGGTAAGACCAACATTGATGCATTGCCATGATTAACTGAAGATCAATTCTTGCTATTCACATATATTTTCCCTTATCTCATTCTTATCTCTCACCTCAGCTGGACTGGGCATTCTGGTCATTGGTTTGCTTAAACAGGCACATTTAACCCATTCCCTTGATGCATATTCTACACCTTCATCGCTACCTTCCTTTCTCTTTCTCTCTGGAATAATCAGACTATATACTATCTTTGGGTAATATTATCTCCTTTTTTTTCTTTCTCGCCTCCTACCATATTCTCCTCTTTCTCTCTATGAATTAAGCCTTTTAGTCTCTTTGCCTGGTTAATGTTCAATTTCACTTCCTCCCCACTCATGTCACTTCTCTCTTTGTATAGGCTCTTCCATCAGCACTGCCTTCTTTATTTGTAGCTGGGACTTCCGGTTTTATGCTTTTAATTTTTTAAATGTTTTATTTATTTTTGATTGAGAGAAAGAGAGACAGAGAGAAAGAGGAGTGTGAGCAGGGGAGGGTCAGAGAGAGAGGGAGACACAGAATCCAAAGACAGGCTCCAGGTTCTGAGCTAGCTGTCTGCACAAAGCCTGCTGTGGAGCCTGATGCGGGACTCAAACCCACAAACCATGAGATCATGCCCTGAACTGAAATCAGACTCTTAACCCACTGAGCCACCCAGGCGCCCCTCTGGTTTTATGCTTTTAGACTAACCTTTGTCTTTTGTTGCTTTTGTTACCAGCACCCCCCCCCCCCTTTTTCCCCCTTCTGGTTTGTTTTCCTTCTTGTTTGCTTGACTTGTCTGTGCGTTTGCATGCTTTTCTTCCCTGTGTGTTTGTCTGTTTTCCTTTTCAGGGCTACCTCAAGAAACAAGCCAAAGTACACACTGTGGAGATTCCCAAGCATCAATATAAGTAGGGAAATAAAATAACTAAAGGCCACAACAAGAGAGACCAAGGGACACCATTAAAAGAACATCTCCTGAATGGACAGGCCCGGGACAGTCAATGAGCCTCTTTTAATATAGCAATACTCACAGATGTAGAGGGCATAACGAGCTTTCAAAGCTGACAAGAGACAGAAAGCTAGTCAAATGATGAAATGGAACAACTCTCCTCTAAAGAAATTCCTGGAAGAAGTCACAGCTACAGAATTGCTCAAAACAGATACAAGCAACATAACAGAGCAAGAATTTAGAAAATTGTCATAAAATTAATTGCTGGACTTGAAAAAGGCATGGAAGATCAGAGAAACTATTGCTACAAAGACTATGGAAATTAAAAATAGTTGTGATGATTTAAAAATGCTATAAATGAGGTGCATAATAAAATGGAAGAGGCCATGGCACAGACTGAAGAGGCAGAGAGGAGAATAGGTGAATTAGGAGACACAATTATAGAAAAAGAGGAAGCTGAGAAAAAGTTAAATTGATCCAGGAACACAAAAGGAAAATTCGAGAACTGAGTGATATAATCAAACAGAACAATATCCGTATCATAGGAATTCCTGAAGAAGAAGAAAGAGAGAAAGGCACTGAAGGGGTACTTGAACAAACTATACCCAAGAACTTCCCTAATCTGGGGAAGGAAACAGACATTGAAATCCAAGAGGCACAGAGAACTCCCCTCAGACCTAAGTTGAATAGACCTTCGGCAGGAAGTATCATAGTGAAACTAACAAAATATAAGGATAAAGAGAGAATTCTGAAAGCAGCTAGGGATAAAAGGGCCCTAACATAAAAGGGAAACCTATCAGAGTAGTTACAGACCCATCTACTAAAACTTGGCAGGCCAGAAAGGAATGGCAGGAAATCTTCCGTGATGAACAGATAAACTATGCAGCCAAGAATCCTTTATCCAGCAGGCCTTTCATTCATAACAGAAGATAAAGATTTTCCCAAATAAACAAAAAGTGAAAGAATTCATCACCATTAAACCAGCCCTACAAGAAATCCAAAGAGAGACTCTATAAGGGAAATGTTGCAAGGAATACAAGGTACCAGAGACATCACTACAAGCATGAACCTACAGAGAGCACAATGACTTTAAACCTTTATTTCTCAATAATAACACCAAATGTAAATGGACTAAATGCTCCAATCAAAAGACATAGGGTATCAGAATGGATAAAAAGACAAAATCCATCTATTTGCTGTCTACAAGAGACTCATTTTAGACCTGAAGACACCTTCAGATTGAAAGTGAGGGGATGGAGAAATATCTATCATGTGACTGGAAGTCAAAAAAAAAAGCTGGAGTAGCCATACTTATATTGGACAAACTGGACTTTAAAGTAAAGGCAGTAAGAAGAGATGAAGAAGGACATTATATAATAATTACAGGGTTTCTCCATTAGGAAAAGCTAACAATTATAAACATCTATGCACCAAATTCAGGAGCACCTAAACACATAAAATAGTTAATTACAAACAGAAACAATCTTATTGGTAAGAATGTGCTTATTGCAGGGGATTTTAATACTCCATTGACAGCAATGGATAGATCAACTAGTCAGAAAGTCACCAAGGAAACAATGGACCTGAATGACACATTGGAACAGATGGATTTGACAGATATATTTAGAACTCTACATCCTGAGGCTAGGGAATTAACTTTCTTTTCGAGTGCACATGGTACATTCTCCAAGACAGACCACATACTGGAGCATAAAGCAGCCTTCAATAAATAGAAAAGAATTGAGATCATACCATGCACACTTTCAGATCACAATGCTATGAAACTTGAAATCAATCACAGGAAAAAGTCTGGAAAATCTCCAAAAACATGGAGGTTAAAGAACACCCTACTAAGGAAATATCTGACCAATCAGGGAATTAGAGAAGAAATTAAAAAAGTATATGGAAACAAATGAAAATAAAAATACAACAATGCAAACCCTCTGGGATGCAGCAAAGGCTGTCCTAAGAGGAAAATATATTACAGTCCAGGCCTATTTCAACAAACCAGAAAGAGTACAAATTCAAAAACTAACAGAGCACCTAAGGAAACTAGAAGGGGAGCAAAGAACACCCCAAACCCAGCAGAAGAAGAGAAATAATTAATATCAGGGCAGAAATAAACAATATGGAATCCAAAAAAAAAAAAAACCAGTTGAACAGATGAATGAAACAAAGAATTGGTTTTTTTGAAAATATAAACAAAATTGATAAACCTCTAGCCAGGCTTCTCAAAAAGAAACAAAAGAGCACCCAAATAGACAAAACCACAAATGAAAATGGATCTATTACAACCAATCCCTCAAATATATAAGCATTTATTAGGGAATACTATGAAAAATTATATGTCAACAAAATGGACAACCTAGAAGAAATGGACAAATTCCTAAACACACACACACACACACACACACACACACACACACACACACACACAACTTAAATGGGAAGAGAAAGAAAATCTGAACAGACCCATAACTAGTGAAGAAATTGAATCAGTTATTAACATCTCCCAACAAGTAAGAACTCAGGGCCAGATAGCTTCCCTGGGAAATTCTACCAGACATTTAAAATAGAGTTAATACCTATTTTTCAAAGGCTATTCCAAAAAATAGAAATAGAAGAAAAACTTCTGGACTCATTCTATGAAGCCAGCATCACTATGATTCCCAAACCAGACAGAGACTCAGATAAAAAATAGAACTATAGGTAAATATCCTTGATGAATACAGATGCAAAAATTATCAACAAGACACTAGCAAATCAAACTCAACAGCATATAAAAAAAATTCTCCACCATGATCAAGGGCGATTCATTCATGGATTACAGAGCTGATTCAATTAATATTCACAAATCAATGTGATACATCACATTAACAAAAGAAAAGATAAAAACCATATGATTCTGTCAATACATGCAGAAAAAGAATTTGACAAAATACAGCATCCTTTCTTAATAAAAATCCTCAAGAAAGTCTGGATAGAAGGAACGTACTTAAACATCATAAAAGCCATTTATGAAAAGCCCACAGCTAATATCATCCTCAATGGGGAAAAGCTGAGAGCATTCCCCCCAAGAGCAGGAACACAACAGGGATGCCCACTATCACCACTGTTGTTTAACATGATGATGCTGGAAGTCCTAGCATCAGCAATCAGACAACAAAAGGAAATAAAAGGTATCTGAATTGGCAAAGATGAAGTCAAACTTTCCCTTTTTGCAGATGACATGATACTCTACGTCGAAAACCTGACAGACTCACCAGAAGCCTTCTAGAACTGATCCATGAATTCAGTAACATCGCTGTACAGATTCAACATACAGAAATCAGTTGCATTTTTATACACTAATAATGAAGCAACAGAAAGAGAAATCAAGAAACTGATCCCATTCACAACTGCACAAAAAACTATATAATAACTAGGAATAAACCTAACTAAAGATGTAAAAGATCTGTATGCTGAAAACTATAGAAAACTTATGAAGGAAACTGAAGACACAAAGAAATGGAAAAACATTCCATGCTCATGGATCAGAAGAATAAACAATGTTAAAATGTCATTATTACCCAAAGCAATCTACGCATTCAATGCAATTCCAATCAAAATCGCACCAGCATCCTTCTCAAAGCTAGAATAAACTATCCTAAAATGTGTATGGAACCACAAAAGACCTGGAATAGCCAAAGTAATATTGAAGAAGAACACCAAAATGGGAGGCATCACAATCCCAGACTTTAGCCTCTACTACAAAGCTGTCATCATCAAGACAGTATGGTATTGGCACAAAAACAGACACATAGACCAATGGAATAGAATAGAGAACCCAGAACTGGGCCCACAAATGTATGGCCAATTAATCTTTGACAAAGCAGGAAAGAGTGTCCGATGGAAAAAAGACTGCCTCTTTAGCAGGTGGTGCTGGGAGAACTGGACAGCAACATGTAGAAGAATGAAACTAGACCAATTTCTTACACCATACACAAAAATCAACTCAAAATGGCTGAAGGACCTGAATGTGAGACAGGAAACCATAAAAACCCTGGAGGCAAAAGCAGAGAAACAACCTCCTTGACCTCAACTGCAGCAATTTCCTACTTGACACTTCCCCAAAGGCAAGAGAATCAAGAGCAAAAATGAACTATTAAGACCTTATCAAGATAAAAAGCTTCTGCATTGCAAAGGAAACTATCAAGAAAACTAATTGGCAACTGACGGAATGGGAAAAGGTAGTGGCAAATGACATATTAGATTAAGGGCTAGTATCCAAAATCTACAAGGGACTCAACAAACTCCACACCTGAAAACAAATAATCCAGTGAAGAAATGGACAGAAGACATGAATAGACCCTTTTCCAAAGAGTACATCTAGATGGCCAGCAGACACATAAAACGATGCTCAACATCACTCATCATCAGGGAAATACAAATCAAAACCATACTGAGATACCAACTCACGCCAGTCAGAGTGGCTAAAATGAAAAAATCAAGGGACTACAGATGCTGGCGAGAATGTGGAGAAACGGGCACCCTCCTACCCTATTGGTGGGAATGTAAACTGTTTCAGTTGATCTGGGGAATGGTGTGGAGGTTCCTCAGAAAATTAACAATAGAACTCCTCTATGAGCCAGCAATAGCACTGCTAGGGATATACCCAAGGTATACAGAAGTGCTGATGCATAGAAGCATATGTACCCCATTGTTCATAGCAGTACTTTTAACAATAGACAAGTCATGGAAAAAGCCTAAATGTCCATCAACTGATGAATGGATCAAGAAGATGTGGTTTATATATGCAATGGAATACTACATGGCAATGAGAAAGAATGAAATATGGCCATTCATGGCAAAGTGAATGGAACTCGAGGGTGTCATGCTAAGTGAAATAAGCCAGGCAGAGAAGGACAGATACCATATGTTTTCACTCATAAGTGCAACAGGAGAAACTTAGCAGAGTACTATGGGGGAGAGGAAGCGGGGAAATAGTGGAGGAGAGGGAGGGAGGCAAACCATGAGAAACTCTTGAATACTGAGAACATATTAAGGGCTGATGGGGGAGGGGGAAAGGGGAAAATGGGTGATGGGCATGGAGGAGCGCACTTGTTGGGAGGAGCACTGGGTGTTACATGGAAACCAACCTGACAATGAACTATAAAAGAAAAAAAAGAAAAGAAAAAAAAGAAAGGAAATATATAGGTTTTCTTGGAGCTTCAAGGTAAATGGCAATTATTTTAAATGAGAAAAATACTTTTTCAAGACTCCCCAGGTATGAGCTTATCTTGCCTAATTCATGGTTTTCAAAAGTGGCTACAAGCCAGAATCTCCTGCCTTGCATGCTGAGGATACAAATTGCCCGAATCTATACCAATCCAGTGAAACAAACTTCCAGGGTAGGAGTCTGGGAATAGGAAGTTTTAAAAAGCACTACTGAGATTCTTCTGATTCCAGGATTTAGCATAAGCACATCCATAATTGCAGGAATTAGATTTCAATATTTAAACTCTTTCAAAGTATCAGTTTCAGTTTTGAAGGAAATTAATATAATAAAGGGTATCTGCTGGGGTGTATATTCAGTTTGGTTTCCCAAGAATAGCCTACGGTCAGCTGATTATGTTTAAGCCTCTGCTAAGTACTGAAGGTTGGGGGGGGTGGGTTGGGGGTGGGTTAAGGTTTAAGGGTGTTATTATCAAATAACTACAAAAGATGAAACCCCTGCTCACCAAGCTATTTCAGTCTGGTTTGGCAAACATGAATAACCAGACAAATTGAAGTTTATGCAAGACAGTATATGATCAGTATATGTTTAAGGAACTACAGTGAGACTGTCAAAAGGATTATTAGTATGGGTTTGAGCTGAATCAGTCACAAAACTAGATGGACTCCTGCAACCAGTTTTGTTCCAATGGGGAGGGTATTTTCCAGTAGAAATATTTGAAATGTGAAACTTCAATATTCAGGCACACAGCCATCTGAAGTAAATGAACTCAGTGAGGAATAGAAGCAGGAGAGAGGATGGGGAGATGTCAGGTCATGAAGGATATCATCAAGGAGAATAATCTAGCATTTCTTCTCCTTTTTCTCATCTGTCATTTTATCGTTTGGTGTTTCTGAACCAGGATTATCAGGCTGTAGAAAGAAATGCTCCACTCTCAGGAAATTTCAAAAGAAAGATGGTAGAGATCACCAAAGTTTACTAGAAGCTGAAGATATTGGGGTTAGGGTGGAGGGATGCAGCGATCTCTCAGTGATAACTGCATAATTTTTAATACATTAGATAATTTTTAGCTTAAGCTATGATGTACTATGGATTTGCATGTTTTGACTATTTTAAACAATTTTCTAATGCTGCAGAGTATGAAATATTCTATAGAATAGCATATATAGCATAGCATATATAGTATAATAATATCAAAATGCTTTTTCAAGACTACCACATTATCATCTCTTTTTAAGGAAGGAATTTTGATGCATAATTAGAATAAGACCTAGATGTCTATACTCTATTTCAGTTCGGAGATCTGCCACTGACCTACTGTTGTCAACACTTGGAAAAGATTTGTTCATATCTGAGCATACCATGTGTTAATTTTCTTTTTCTTCCTCCCCCACAGAATTTCTCTCTTGCCTCACCAAATATGAAATTTGAGCAGAGGGTCTTCAAGTTCCCAGTCTTAAGCATTCTTTAAACATTCTGTGTACAATTTTGTTTTTAAAAGTTCTTCCTTTTCTTTTATTCATGAATAGTTTTAGCAGAAGTGGCAATAGCTCCTTTATTCTCTCCCAGGATCAATACTCCAAGGTTCCTTGATAAGAATTCTTCCTACTAAAACTTTCTCTCCCAAATTATCTGGGCCTGAGGCCCTTTGGCTAATTTGTTCTGTGTTAAGGTTAATTCTGGTCTCCATATCTTTGTTGAGCAAACAGATGGGAAGGGACAAATTTGTGGCACTGTCAAAAATGATTTAAATAAAGTTACACTTTTTATTTTTAAACAACATCTTGCAAGCAAGTCTTTTCCCACTCAACCCTCTGTAGGCCTCTAATCACAACAGGACCACACATCCCTCATGGGTTATGAACTATCAACTATATCACCATCTGCCCTCTTCAGATGTAACTGCCCACAGGTCGAGCAAGCAGTCAGTCTTAAACTGCCTGGGTAGTGAATGGAGTGATTATCTCAGGGCCTCTTTCCCCAACAATCCTTGCCTTTGGAGGTGTCAGAATTGAGAAGGAGATGAACCAACAACAATTTCTACATAATCATCCTGCCCTACTACCATCCACACTGATCTCAACATTTTCATTTTTTGGGTGTTTTTTTTGTTTTTTTTTTAAGTTTATTTATTTATTTTTAGAGACAGAGCGAGCATGAGTGGGGAAGGCGCAGAGAGAGAGAGAGAGAGAGAGAGAGAGAGAGAGAGAATCCTAGGCAGGCTCCACAAGAGCCCAATTCAGGGGCTTGAACTCATGATCATGAGGTCATGGCCTGAGCCCAAGTTGGATGCTAACTGACTAAGCCACCCAGTCACCTCTCAACGTTTTCTGAAATGAACACATAAACAGTGGTCAGTCTATACTGGGATCTGCTAGGTACTCTAAGCACTTCCAACAATACAAACTCCTCTAATTCACTTGATCCTCATAATACCCTTACAAGATACGACTATTATTATCTCCAATTTATAGATGAGAAAACTTGTTTGAAGACGTTAAGTGATCTGTGCAAGGTCACACACCTAATAAGACTTCCAGAAAGTACGCCTGGGTGGCTCATTCCGTTAGGCGGCCAACTTTGGCTCAGGCCATGATGTCATGGTTGGTGAGTTTGAATCCCGAAATGGACTCTGTGCTGACAGCTCAGAGCCTGGGGCCTGCTTCAGATTCTTTGTCTCCCGCTCTCTCTGCCCCTCCCCTTCTTGCACTCTGTCTCTCTCTCAAAAATAAACAAACATTAAAAAAAAAAAACTTCCAGAAAAAAGAAATTAGGTCATCCCCATAAAATGATAGAAATATTTAATTTTCAGGAAAGCCATGTGAGTAAAAATGTAACTAACATATATTCCTGGGCATCTTTTGTTTTCTATGCTTATATTTTATTCACCCCTAGACACGTCAAGTTAGGGTCAAACTGAAGGAAGACAAGACATCAAGAAGGCAGAATAAGTGGTGGGGGTGGAATGGGGGAGGGGATCTGAAATTTTGAAAACGTTGACTAATGACATTCTTTGATGAGGTGGTAGGAGCCAAGAGGATCATAGGACTCTCTAGAAAATACCTTCTAAAAATCTTTTTCTTTCAATATGGATTAAAAAAAGCTCAACCAAAAAGATGCTAGAATGGAGATATGAATTCAGCAAAGTTGCAGGATACAAAATCAATGTACAGAAATCAGTTTCATTTCTATACACCAATAATGAAGCAACAGAAAGAGAAATCAAGAAATCGATCCCATTTATAATTGCACTACGAATCATACACTACTTAGGAATAAACCTAACCAAAGATATTAAAAATATGTACGCTGAAAACTATAGAAATTTTATGAAAGAAATTGAAGAAGACACAAAGAAATGGGGAAAAAACTGTTCCATGCTCATGGAATGGAAGAACAAATATTGTTAAAATGTTGATACTACCCAAAGCCATCTACACAGTCAATGCAATCCTAATCAAAATTGCACCAGCATTCTTCTCAGAGCCAAAACAAACAATCCTAAAATTTGCATGGAATCACAAAAAACCTGGATAGCCAAACTAATGTTAAAAAATAAAACCAAAGTGGGAGGCATCACAATTCCAGACTTTAGCTTCTACTACAAAGCTGTAATCATCAAAACAGTATGGTATTGGCATAAAAATAGACACGTAGACAAATGTCATAGACTAGAGAACCCAGAAATGGACCCACAAATGTATGGCCAACTAATTTTTGACAATGCAAGAAAGAGTATACAATGGAAAAAAGACAGTCTCTTTAGCAAATGTTGCGGATGGGTAGAACTGGACAACAGTATGTAGAAGAATGAAACTGGAACATTTTCTCAAAATAATATACAGCACTAAATTCAAAATGGATGAAAGACCTAAATGTGAGACAGGAAACCATCAAAACCCTAGGAGAAAAAACATGCAACAACCTCTTTGACCTCAGCCACAGCAATTTCTTGTTCAACATGTCCCCAAAGGCAAGGGAAATGAAAGCAAAAATCAACTATTGGGACCTCATCAAGATAGAAAGCTTCTGTACTGCAAAGGAAATAATCAACAAAACTAAATGCACCCAATGGAATGGGAGAAGATATTTGCAAATGACATATCAGATAAAGGGTTAGGATCACAAATCTATAAAGAATTTACCAAACACAACACCCAAAAAACAATTAATCCAGGGAAGACATGAGCAGAAGACATGAAGAGACAGTTTCCAAAGAAGACTTCAGATGGCCAACAGATACATGAAAAAATGCTCAACATCATTCATCATTAAGGAAATGCAAATCAAAACTACAATGA
The DNA here is from genome assembly GCF_006229205.1 of Suricata suricatta. Taxonomy (NCBI): domain Eukaryota; kingdom Metazoa; phylum Chordata; class Mammalia; order Carnivora; family Herpestidae; genus Suricata; species Suricata suricatta. The sequence goes on along the minus strand of NC_043712.1, from coordinate 41,611,253 downwards.
GATACCAAACTCCCACCAGTCAGAGTGGCTAAAATTAACAACTCAGTAAACAACAAATTTTTGCGAGGATGATGAGAAAGGGGAGCCCTCTTGCATTGTTGGTGGGAATGCAACTGGTGAAGCTGCTCTACAGTGTGGAGGTTACTCAAAAAATTAAAAATAGAACTACTTTATGATCCAGCAATAGCACTACTTGGAATCTGTCCAAAGGATACAGGAATGCTGATTCATAGGGGCACATGCACCCAATGTTTATAGCAGCACTTTCAACAATAGCCAAATTATAGAAAGAGCCTAAATGTCCATCAAATGATGAATGGATCAAGAAGATGTGGTTGATATATACAATGGTATACTACCTGGCAATGAGAAAGAATGAAATCATGTCATGTGGACAGAACTGGAGAATATTATGCTAGGTGAACTAAATCAGAGAAAGACACATCTTATGTTTTCACTCAAATGTGAAATTTGAGAAACTTAGTAGAAGATCATGGGGGGAGGGAAGGGGAAAAACTAGGTACAAACAGAGAGGGAGGCAAACCACAAGAGACTCTTAAATAAAGAGAACAAACTTAAGTTGGATGGGAGGGGTGTAGGGGAGAGGGAAAAATGGCTGATGGGCATTGAGGAGGATGCTTTTTGGGATAAGCACTGAGTGTTATATGTTAGCAATAAATCATGGGAATCTACCCCTGAAACCAAGAGCACACTGTATACACTCTATGTTAGCTAACTTGGCAATAAATTATATTAAAAAATATAGCAATGCTACTAAAGCAATGGGGATTCTTAGTACTTCACGTTGGTTTTCACCTATTGTCAGGCAGAAAATAGAGAAGCTCTATACTGAATATTAGATAGGAAAGAAAGAGAAAGTAAAAATTCAAAGAAAAATAGTAAGTTAGGAAGAAAATCTATAGTTTTTTTAAAGTTTATTTATTTATTTATTTAGAGCAGAGAGAGAGAGAGAGAGAGAGAGAGAGAGAGAGAGAGAGAGAGAGAGAACAAGAACAGGGGAGGGGCAGAGAGAGAGGAGAGAGAATCCCAAGCAGGCTCTGAACACTCAGACCCTCACATGGGACTCGAACTCATGAACTATCATATCATGACCTGAGCCAAAAGTAAGAGTTGGATACTTAATTGACTGAGCCTTCCAGGCACCACTATGGTTTGTACTTTAAAAGAAACTAATAAAATAAATAACCACTAGCTAGCTTAATCAGGCAAAGACTAAGAAAGTACAAATACTGATCGCAGTTTGATAAAGGGGGAAAAATCATAACTATAGAGGAAATTAAATGTTTCAAAGCCTAGATAAAATGACCAATTTTCTAGGAAAACATAAATGACCAAAATTGACATGGGAAAAGATAAAAATCCTAAACAGGTCAATAATCTTGAGGATATTAAGAATATTGCCAAAGGGGCGCCTGGGTGGCTCAGTTGGTTAAGCCTCTGGCTTCGGCTCAGGTCAGATCTCATGTTTGTGGGTTCGAGCCCCGCGTCAGGCTCTGTGCAGACAGCTAGGTCAGAGCCTGGAGCCTGCTTCTGGTTCTGTGTCTCCTTCTCTCTCTGCCCCTCCCCCTTTCATGCTCTGTCTCTCTCTGTATCAAAAATAAATAAAACATTAAAAAATTTAAAAAAATGTTGCCAAAAGCTACTTCTTGAAGTAGTGCCAAACTTAAAACAATTTAATATTGTAACTATCTAAAAGGAACACACAACTCTTATACTCAGTGTATTTCATAAAACAATAAAGGCAGCTTTGTATTTTTTACAAAGCCAGAGAAATACTTCGACCAAACCCTGAGAAAGCCAACACACTCAAATGGGGAAAGTATACACCAATTTCACTTATTATGGCCAATGGGAAAAAATACTTAAATTCAGCAGTATATTATGAAAAAATTTCATTATGACCAAATTGGGATTATTCTTGAAAAGCAAAGATATTTCAGTATAGGATACCAATAACTGTAATTGACTAATGGAGATCGATATAGAGGGACCATATAATTCATTTAATAGATGCTTTAGAAAAGAGATTTGATGAAATCCAACATTCTTTCTTCATAAAAATCTTTAATAAATGAGGATTATATAATTAAATATGAATTTATATTTATACAGGCACACATACAGCTACATACTATGTATATATATACACACACACATAAATAAAATACCACAAGTCAATACAATGTTTAGGTTTAATAGTGACATTCTAGAAGCATTGCAAATAAAATCAAGAGAACTTAAGCCTTTCTTTTATCTAACAAACATGGCTAGACTATAGTACTATTATGACTATTTAAATAAAGAAAATGCTGTAAGGTGGTATCTCAGTGTGGTTTTGATTTCTGTTTCCCTGATGATAAGTGATGTTGAGCATCGTTTCATGTGCCTGTAGGCCATCTGGATGTCCTCTTTGGAGAAGTGTCTGTTCATGTCTTCTGCCCATTTCTTCACTGGGTTATTTGTTTTGTGGGTGTGAAGTTTGGTGAGTTCCTTGCCAGTCAGAGTGGCTAAAATGAACAAATCAAGAGACTATAGATGCTGGCGAGGGTGTGGAGAGACAGGCACCCTCCTACACTGTTGGTGGGAATGTAAACTGGTGCAGCTGCTCTGGAAAACAGTGTGGAGGTTCCTCAAAAAACTATCCATAGAACTCCCTTATGACCCAGCAATAGCCCT
>NC_043712.1:41582644-41608456 GCF_006229205.1 Suricata suricatta | reverse complement strand
CTTCAAGAAAAGCAAGCAGTGAGTAGTGCTTAAGAAAAATTGATTCAGTATCTAATGGATAGTTGATACCTGTCACAACACAGCATTTTATATACTGTTATGTGAAACTGCAATACAATCTAAGTTTATTTTGGGAGTGTTTGCTGTATAATTGGATTTAATGAAATGTTTAGAGGTGCAGTAGGCATGACTTTGAGTAGATAATGAAAGAAAATGCAAAATGCTTTTTGATTCATGATGTGGTTTCATCTTAGCTTGGGCAAACCATGCAGTATTTAATACATAGTAGCAGAATATTTACTATTGAAGCTTGAAAAGATGTGAGTTCTTTGTGTGCAATCTTTCATTTATGCATGTGAGAGGGTTTTCTTTTTTTTAATATTTTTACATTGTAGTACTTGTTTTCCTTGTTGGGGGTGTTTGCTTATTTAATACATTCCATCAGGGGCAGAAATTACATTCTGTTTTTTTTCCCCCTATGAAATGTGTCTTGGGTTTTTCCCTTATTATTTTCTTTATTATTTTTTTCTTTTTTTCTCTTCTTTTTTTGGTGGTGATGGTGGTTATGTTTAAATGAAGTTGTTTTTACAGCACCAAAGACTTAATCATCCATTTCCTATGTAAAAGGTAGCTACTTTTTGCATGGACCTCAAGTATATTGTAGTATAGAGGTGGAATTTAAGGAAAGGTATTAAGCAGGCCGTGTTTTAGCCTATGGGCAAGTAATAAATTGTATCATTTATATTGAATGTATCATAGATAAGCTGCTATATAACGATTGCCACTTCAGATAGCTGTGAAATTAGGTGATTAACTAGTTGTTACTTAACCTTCTAATTTCTGTATAAGTCTAATTACATGAAATAGAAGTTGGGGTTTTGATTTTTTATTTTACTTTTCTGTTTGGAGTGTCATTGTAACTACTGTATTGTAAATAATGGAAAATAATTGCATATGTTAAAAAATAAATTGTGTTATATTCAAAAAATTTAAAAAATAAAATAAAAAATAAATTAAAAGATAAAAGAAAATACTGTAATCATTTGAAATTGATATGACATTACAACTAGAAAATCTAAAACAATAAAATAAATTTGATTTTAAGAAAACAGATTTTTTTTACATTGTAAACAATGACATGTAAGAAATTTAATGAAAACAACCCTACTTACCATGGCAATAAGACCATAAAAATTCTTGAGAATGAACCTAAGAAACATAGAGGTTGTAGAAATTATAAACTAATGAAGAAATTATAATCTAATGAAGAAATGTCTCTCTATTCATAGACCTATTTCACCCTAGGACTACAACATTCAGTGTCATAAAGATAATAGTGTTTCCTACATTATTCCCATAAAAATACCAACAAAATTTTAGTATTGATTTAGAAGAATAAACACACAATCATGCACAGATAAATCTTAAGTGTAATGAAGGTTTATTGAGTCTACCAAAGATAAGATCTCTGTTAATAGATTATGCTATTGGTCAAAGAAGAGACAGATCAATGTCTAGCTCTCAACTAAAAAGGGGACTCCATAATAAATCCAAATATATATGGGAATTTAATGTGTTTAAAAAGACATTTTAAAGTAGTAGGAAAATAGCTCTTGAGTAAAGTCAATAGGACAACTGAGAGCTATCTGAAACTAGTAAAGCTAGAACTTCATTCCTTATTCAAAATCCAAAGTGGATCAAATGTTTAAACGTAAAAAGTGAAAACACAATAGTACTAGGGGAAAATATAAGTGGATGTAACTTGGGAGTAGGAAATGCTTGAATTATGAGAAAATCTTAAGGTCATAAAAACACTGATAGATTTAAATAATAAAAATCAAAACCACCTTTTAGTTTTCCTTAAGCATATTGGCAATGACTTTGTAAGAACATAACTTCAAAATAATAAGAAGCCAATGGACTAATATCCGTAATATTTAAAATGCCTAAGTATCAATGAGAAAAAGATAAATAGCTGGCAATGCTCAAAAATTAATACAGTTTTAAACAATTATTCAGTGGGCTCACTGTTACTTTATCAGGAAAAGCAAAATCTGTGTCATATTTATTTATTGTTTATGGGAGACATTCAATGTTTATGGGAGTTTAAATTAGCATGATACTCTTAAAGGCAATTTCTAGCAAAATAAGGAATGTTAATTTTGACTCAGTCATTTCAAATTTGTGAAGATTTGCCTAAGTTCCAAATGCACAAGTGAGAATTCTTTGTTACCTTTTCCCCCATAATTGGGAGGCATTAGAAACAGCCTGAGTGTCCATTTGTGAGGTTTGCATATTGCATATATTTATTAAGATGTATCCAGATACCTGGAGATACAACTCTTTGTGTGCAACTGGTAATAATTTAGAATACACACATACCCCTTGTTTAGATTATTTATTAGTATAACCCAGAACCTCAAGCTTTACTTGATATTTATCGATGTTCAATCCATGTTTGCATATTCAATGAACAAATGTATGATTATATGCCAAAAGTAAATTGTAAAATAGTAATCTATAAAAAGCACATCTCTTTAAAAGTAGTCCAGTAGTCTTTACTTCACAAAGCATTTTTCCTTTCTAAAATTTGTCAAATTCTATATTTTCACATTAAAAAATATGTTTAGTCTTAAGGAAGAGAGACAGAGTGTGAGTGGGAGAGGAGCAGAGAGAGAGACATACACACACAATCTGAAGCAGACTCCAGGCTCTGAGTTGTCAGCACAGAGCCCAATGTGGGACTCGAACTCATGAGCTGTGAGATCATGAGCTGAACCAAAGTCAGATGCCCAAATAACTGAGCCACCCAGGTGCTCCTTCACATTTTTAATAAACATGTAATTATTTGTGGCAAAATACTGAAATACAAATAAAACATACCTCTATTTCTTTTTCTTGGAGCTATGTTATTTGGCATCACCTAAACTTAAATGTATTGTGACTGTATTAATAATTAGGCAGTGGTATACTATAGTACATACACAGTGATGTAAACTCTGGGGAGGGAGGGAAAGAAAGGAGAATTTATGTAAGGAATTCACACTGAAGAAACCAGGTATGATTGACACAAGCAAGGATTATCTTGGCTTCATGAATGAGGTCTACCAAGAAATTTCACATATACATTCATTTAATGCTCAGATTATTTGTACTTAAAGATGATAAGAGTAATATTAGAAAGAAAAAAGGATCCACAATTAATAACGGAGAATCAAGACTTCAACATGCTTCCATTACTCCATTTTATTGCTAGTGCAATGACAAACATCACTGTACAGCAAGTCCTTCTGTTTGAAGATACAGTATCTTTTTGGAGGGTACGGAAGGAAGACGTGCATATGGTGAGTTGGATGGGAAAATCCGAATTTCCATCTAAAACATGATTGTGGAGCCTATTTATTATCACAACAATTTATTTACTTGTGATATTTCTTCACTTATAAAGAAGAACTCAAACTTTGGGTCAGAGTACTAAGACAATTTTTCTACTCAAACTGAAGCTCACTCTCTTCCCTGTGGGGCCAAATTTCAATTTGTAAAGGCTATAAATCAAATATGAGCACACGCTGATCCAGATGTAAAGAAATTCCAGGAAGAAAATATGGTCTTTCCATTTCTGTATTGTTCGGTTTGTTTGGACACATACTTGTGAGTGGGTTTTTATTTATAGAGACACAGTACAGATTGTATATTATTTTCCTGTTATGAAGGAAGTGAGGCTGTATTCACAATGTACTATATTTCTGGGCATCACAATTACTTTCTACCTGTATCAAATCCCTGTGTTTCCACAATGAAGAGAAAGCCTATGTGTTCTAATGAATGATAGTGTTCAATTTATCAACAAAGTTCATGAATTTCCATTTTGCAGCTTTCCCTTTTCAAAACACCTATGGACTTGCAATATCTCTTCCAACTACATTTACAGAGATAACAATCTCATCCTAATAATGCCCTAATATTGAATTACAAGGAAGAACACAATATCAGGTTGAAATGAAAGACAGTTTTTCTCCAATGAAGTAAATTGAAAAAACAAACAATAACCAACTGAACTTGTTTCATTTCTTACTTTTAGAAGTTTTAGAAATAATTTGCTTTATTTTTCAATCACTAAATCCCTAAACTGTTAAAAGGCAGAAGTGAAAAATATCAATATATGGCAACAACTTATTGGATTTTAATTCTCCTCTGCGAATTCCAGTCAGAAATTCTCATTATTGGTAGTTTATTTATTGGTAGCTTATTTATTTGTAGATATTCTATCTGAGAGCATTAAGATTCATTAAAGATTTAAAAAAGTAGGTAAGCCATTGACAGATAATGGTTTTCAGCTTTGGGGAAACAAGTTTACCTTAATCATATAATAAATTTGCTCTAAGAATTTAATTTCTCTATGCTTAGATTTCCTGCAAATTTAACAAAAGGGAGCATAGCCAGGAATATACAAGTAATGGGCCACAAGGTCTCTGGGAAGCAACATGCTAAATGAAAGGATCAGTCATGAAAAGTTATGCCTACAAGAGGAGTCCCAATGTTCTCAGTGAAACTTTTCTTCTTCTCTTTGCTCACAATGCTAACAAGTCCTATTTTCACATGTCCACTCTTTCTTCCTTCCTCTTATACAATGGTCAGAGTGATCTTTGTATAAAAAAAAAAAAATGATGATGCTCCACCCAGTTTGAACCTTGTGTACACAGAATATGCCCAAGATTTGTTTGTAGAAATCAAATTTTTAAAAATATGCTCTACGGAAATGGCAGAATATTAAATCACATGCAGATGTGTATAGCTGCTTATGATTATAAGACAGAAATAGATTCTGCATTTGTGGAAAGAAAGGGTATAAACCAGTGCAGCCAGATGACTAACCACTACTGACTGGAATCTCTTATTTGTAATTATTTACTTAAATAGAAAAAAATCTCTATTGCAAAAGTATCTTAAGAAGTTTTAGGACATATTCCCTTTTCCTTTTATGTACTTCTTAATTATATAGTGAGGAGACAGTATCAGACATGGTGGCTTCACAATATAGAATGTTCTCCATAAACTGAGAACAGGCCAAAAGATGCTAACAGTTTCTCTTTAACAGAAACTAACAGCAGTCGATATAATTCAGCAAGAGCAACCTCTCCTAGGTATAGTTTTTAAATATGCAGTAGCTTCAATTAGCATTGTTAAAGAGCTAACTACTCATCAGGCAACGTGCTAGGCATTTAAAAAATATATTCTCTCATTCAGTCACAAAATACTCACATCTATCTTATCACACAGGCATTTTAATCCCTATTTTGCAAATGAAGGTCACAGAGACTCAACTTTTCTTAGTGAAAATAAGATGTATGCCAAATCTCTGGTAGATCAAAATATAATTAGCATAATTTTTCTGTGACATCATGAAGGAAATGAATTGCTAATCTGCACTAAGTCTAGGAAAATGAAAATCAACCAGGTATAATTTATTAGCATTAAGCCAGCAATATCCAGAGGAGTCTTTGCATCAAGGGGAACAGAGCATTCCACCTGTAAAAATAAATAAATGAACTCTTTAATGGAAAAAGCTGTATCTTTAGACTGCTTGGATACATTTTAACACTAACAGTAATATAATTTTGAAAACTATAGTTTATAATCAGTGATTTTGTCACATTCTGCAGACAACAGAAGGCATTCTGATGAAGTGCCCCATACCCAAGCCAAGTTTATCAACAAGAATATCTTCAGAAGAGATATTTATATTAGCAGCACATCCCTCTGAGGTGCCAGTGAAGATTAAGAGAAAAGATACTCAAAGATGGTTACATATGGGCACCTGGGTGGCTCAGTCAGTTGACCATATGACTTTGGCTCAGGTCATGATCTCACAGTTCATGAGTTCAAGCCCCACATCAGGCTTGCTGGTGTTGGCACAGAGTCTGTTTTGTATCCTCTCTCTCTATGAAAAAAGTTAAAGAGACAACAGAGACAGCTGACTGGAAGCTCCTAACCCAGATCTTTCCCCCCTCTCCCTCTCTCTCTTTCAAAAAAAAAAAAAACATTAAAAAAGAAGGTTTGATAAAAGGAAGGTCTCTTAAAGTTGTTGGGGAGTCTAGAGGCTAAGGGAAGCAGACTTAACTTCTCCCATCTATTTCCTTCCTCAACATTTATAGGATCTTTTTCGTTCTATTTGCCAATTTACCTCTCCCAAAATTGGATTAAAAGTACCTCAGAGCTCAACAGGTCCTGTCTAATAGATAAGGCCATGGGAGTGGGCAATGAAAGGCCATCAGATCATACACAGGAGAGGATTGCCTTTGCAACTGCTGTTTCCACTTACCACCTCTCTGTATGGGTATACAGTAATGCCTGAGGAGAAGTTTCACAGGGGAGGAATCTTTGCAGTCACCATTCAGCTAAAGAACTATCCTTCACATAGTATGTGCTGAGGAGGAAGCTCATTTCGTCTCCAAAGTGTGTGTGTGTGTGTGTGTGTGTGTGTGTGTGTGTGTGTGTGTGTGATAGAAAGGTATACGAGACATAAAAGGTCAGAGCAAGGAGAAAAGAGTGTAATAAAGCAAAGCTAAATTAGAAGCTGCATGAACATGTACATGAGGACAGACTGGAATAATCAATAAATTCTCAGAAAATTCATCACTTTCATGCTTGATTTAAGGAGATAACAGCTCCATAGATGTATCAAAATGATAGTTGTAAATATTTTATTTGTTACCTAGATTGTCAATTCGCATATAGAATAAAGTATTTTAATTTTGTCCTATGAATTTGTTAAAAATGTTGTTTACAGAATGTTTCCAGGAATTATAAATAAGGTAAATGCACAGAGAGTTAAAATGCTGGAAATATGTTACAGCATATTTTAAATTCAAAGTCCCTTTTACAAAAAAAAATAAATTCTTTGTTTCAAACAAGTTTTAATTGGCATATGCACAAATTTTTTCTTAGATAATTGACATTTCTGATATTAAATTTTGTTCATTTGCTTACTTGAATATTAGAACAAAAAGATTCCAAAACAAAAAAAACAAGTGAACTTTTAAATTCCATGATAACCTTCTGGGATTCCAAGGAGGATTTGGAAGTCTGATCAACAAAAACCAAATGGCATGTTTCCTGCTTTACCTGACTGCTTAGCTAAATAAAGACAGTAACATTTATTTCAAGTATGCTTCAGGTAACTAAGAACATTTGCTATAATTGAACACAGTTCCTTTGCCCTTTCTCTTAAGATAACCTATTACCTACAGTTGTGGGGTAACTGAGACTTTATTTTTAAATTTTCTTTTGATGTTTATTTATTTTTGAGAGAGAAGAGATAGAAAGAGATACAGAGCATGAGCAGGGGAGGGGCAGAGAGAGAGGGAGACACAGAATCTGAAGCAGGCTCCAGGCTCTGAGCTGTCGGCACAAAGCCTGACATGGGGTTCAACCCCAAGAACTGTGAGATCATGACCAAGCCAAAGTCAGATACTTAACCAACGGACCCACCCAGGTGCCTCTTTTTAACTATGAAAAAAGTTAAAGAGACAACAGACAGCTGACTGGAAGTTCCTAACCCAGATCCATTTAATGGGAGCTGTAGGTTCATTTGATTTCTGAGATGATATTATGAGTGCCTAACAACTTCCAGGGAATGTGCTGCCTCATTAAGGGAATCTACAGCAACTGTGAAAAGAAATTCATTACTCTAGAACATTAAGGTTAATAAGATCACTGTGTAATGTTCTAAGAGGCAGGGAAGATCTGCTGAACTGAGCATGTCAGGATATTGCTTGCACTGTTGGGAGTCTGTTGGAGTCCAACAGAAATAATGTCTACCTGGTGTGATATCTGAAGAGAGGGCTCTGACTTGCAGTGATTTCTGTGAAGTAGCCCACTCATTAAAGGGAATGATGGCCCTTTAGACCTATAACATTAAAAAATAAAAGGAAGGAGAAAAAAAATTCTAGTGCTAAATTATTTATTGCCTCACCTATGTTCAATAATATGGACAAGATTTCATCTTATCTGCTACCCTTCTATTCCTTTATTGCAGGCTCTACTCATCAATTCACATGTCCAAATTGCCCTGTAAGAGACAAAAGTCACAATTTGTCTCTTCTACTCCATCTTTACTTCTATTCTTGTTCTTCATGTCTATGGTTTGATACTCTACAAATGTACGTTAATTAATTCATTCTTTTATACCCATTTGTTTATTTACTAAATATTTAATCATAGTTTCTAAAGAGGGGTACATTTTTCATATTTTGTGCATTATTGTACTTTCAGTGTCTGGCATTATCTAACAATAGTTACTGTATGAATGAATGAATGAACTGAGTGTCAAGCACTATACTGATCGCTGGGTTTTGGCTCCATAATAGCCTCTCTGATCCACCAGAATTTCACTATCTTGTGTTTCCCTTCCTAGCATTTTAGACATTCATACCCATGACCAGTATTTGATGTTACTCTATCTTCCAATTTTTTTTTTAATCTTTCCAGTGTTTTCAGAAGGGGACTTAAATATGGCTTATAGAATTTCATCTACTGTATCAATAGCTAGACCAATGTTCTTCCAAAGGTTGAAGAACATGGAGAGTAAGGTTAAGATCACTATATAAATGCATAATATTTGTACAGAGTAAAGTAATTTCTAATAGGCTTTAAGTTGTATGCATGTAACTTTGGGCAGTAAGATTTCTCAAGGAAAGTCAGTTGTGCCCTAGACCCCCACCACCACTTAGGGGCAAAAAAGACTTAAAGCATAGGGAAAAGGGATTCAGATGCATGATTCTATAAATACAATTAAAAGCAAAAAATGTTGGTAATGAACTTGAATATTGTTATCCAGAGTTATTTTGCCAATTAAAGTACAAAACATATAAATGTAACTATAATGATTTTTCAATGAAAGTGAATGAAAGCACTTATTTCAAATGCAAACTCATTAAAAATAATTCAGTACTAGTACCAACTAAAAGATAGTATTAGCCTCATTTGTCAATGAAAAAACATGAGACAAACATTGGGTAATCCACCAAAAACTAGAAAGGAAGTCAATTATTATAATTTCTCACCTTCATTTATATTGCAAATCAAGTGAGAAGGATTCATGTATAATAGCAACCAACTAGCAGAGAGTAACTTTCTAGGATGGAGAATTCAGACACCAGTTATCGCCTCTCATAGGCAGATTCTGTGAGACCATTACCAAATGCTACTTTAGAGCTTTCCATTTTGGGGAGTTTTCCCCATTTCATTACATCTCCATAAAACATATATTTTTTTAATTTATTCACTACTAACCATCCATTCCTTCCAGTTAAATACTATCCAACAAAAAGTACTCATAATTTCCCCAAAGTTTCATAAAAAAAGTGATCCTCAAAATGTTTCACTAAAATATGTTAGAATATCAAAATGACAAAAGAGAACAAGTATTGGTGAGGCTCCTCAGAAATTAGGACTGGAGCTGCCATATGATTCATCAATGCAACTTATGGACACATATCTAAAGGAAAACCAGTCAGTATCTTGCAGAGATATCTGCACATATTCATAACAGCCAAGATATGGAAAGAACCTAAAAGTCCATCTGTGGGTGAATGAATTTAAAAAAACATAATATATATAGTATATATATATACAGACATACACACATATCCACACATAGTAGAATAGTATTCAGCCTTAAAACATACATCTTGCCATTTGCATAGATGAACCTGGGAGACATTATGTTAAGGGAAATAAGCCAGATCTGGAAAGACAATACTGCAAGACCTCATGTATATGTGGGATCTAAAAATGTTGAACTTATAAGAAGGCGAGTAAAATGGTGGTTGCCAGGGGATGCGAGGATAGGAGAAATGAGTAAATGTTTGTCAAAGGGTAAAACTTCCAGCTACAAGACTAGTGAGTTCTGGGGATCTAACAAACAACATGGTGATTATAGTTAATAAAACTGTATTATATATTTGAAACTTGCTCATAGAGTTCCTCTTACACAAACACATACACACACACAAAGAACCATACTATGTGAAGTGATATATATGGTAATTAGTTTGAGAGCAATAATTTCACTATATATATATATATATATATATCAAAACATCACCTTGTATACCTTAAATATATACATTTTTTTATGTTCTAAGTATGCCACAACGAAGTGGCCAACTTCTCGTCCTCACCTCTGCTCTCTGGGTCTAATAAAGCTTCAACCTCTGAAGCTCACTTATTCAAATAACTGCTAGCTCCTTTACCTCACATCTTCTACCTTTGGCATAAGGGAAGTCATGTTTCATTCCAGAGTCTGGTTGAAAAATCACAGGAAAGGACTGATTCACCTGGCTTGGGTCAGATCCATAGCACAACAAACTAGAGCTACCGAGGGAGGTAAAAATGGTATAATATGGAAACACTCAGACCCACAGGGCTTTGGTCAAGGAGTAAGCCTTTCCTCACTGCAGGACAAAATGCTAGGGAGATCCAACAGCAGTAACAATTCTACCACATGGTTCATTTTAATGTGAAAAGTAATCATTCCTTTACTATACATTGCACTTTGCATTTCAGGAAGATTTTTTTTTCTGCATTATTTGTATCTTCTTATGTGTTACTCTCTACTCTGGAAATGACTGGATGGTGACAATATGGGTAGGGTTTTGGGATTCCAACATGTGGCTATAGAAGCTTTTGCATAAACGGGGCTTAATTTAGACATGTGCATGTTAGCAAGGCAAAAATATGAGATGGCACAGTGAGGAATGGGTGCGTGATTCAACATTGGTGAGAATAAAGTGTCAGGAGTTGCTTGTAGAAGGCCAAGTACTGAAAAATTCTATGTAACAGGTTGAGAGGTTTAGATTTTATTCTTTTGGCAACAGATAAATCAGAAATTTTAGAAATGGAAGTTACATTTATATTTGTGTTTTAGACCATAACTCTAGCAAAAATGTGTATGGCCGATTAGAGAGACAAGAAACCAGAGGCAAAAGATTACTTTAGTAGCTTCATTATAAATATTCCACACATGGGAAAGACATTGAAAAGGAGGCATCAACAGAATCTGGAGTTAAGTGGTAGTTAAGGAAAGCTCAATAGTCAAAGCTAAGGCAGACTGAGCTACAGGGAGGGACATCAGGCTAAGAGGTTAAAATTAGTAGATACTTAATGGTAACCTGAAATTAATGTGTTGTAAATGCAAAGTCTTTCTGTCCTTTTTAAATAGACCATAAAGATATTTGAAATAATCATTTCTTAAGTAATTTCTACACCCAATGTGGGGCTGGAATCCATAACCCTGAGATCAAGAGTTTCATACTGCACCAATTGAGACAGCCAGGTAGATATTTGAAATAATGTTATGGTTAAAAACTTTCCAAAGGACAGAAAATTCTAAAATGCACTCAAAATAACCTTTTGAATTCATATGGTAAGATTTGGGAGAAGTGAATCATAAGGCCTAAAAGTAATGTGTGATGGTACCATATGTTGCTTCTCTCAATAACTTTTTCACTTGTTCTTAAAGACAAAAATAAATAAAAATAAAAATACACATTCAGAGATCTATCAACAATATCAAGAGTAAAGATCATGGTATCATGTTGCATAGTTACTTTTCCTTTATGGACTACAGAGTCTGACTAATTCAATAATTATTACCACACATACCACATACCTACAGCCCATTTTTTTGCCTACCCAAGCTCCAACTTGCCTATTTACAATTCACTGGACTTCATTAAAACTCTATTAACAATTGTTCAACTTATTTGACTTCTTGGTGTAAGCAATAAAGAGTCTACAACACCACAGAATTCAGATATGTTTTGCCCCTGACTTGTAATATTGATCAAGATGCAACCAAGAAGGCCAGCTTGCATTTGTTCAGGAAATGATGCTACCTATATTTTTATCTAGGTCAAAACTGTCAAATTAATCAGGAAAGAAACTTTCTAAATGTTGGGAATTATTCTTTGCTTAAATGAAATAACAAAAAGCCCAAAGTTCTATTCCACTAGTGCTATCATAGGTAAAAGTTATCAAAAGTGATAACTTTATAAAAAAATAGCTGGTGCCTACAAAAATTGTTCATTTTCATTTGAACTACAAGTATATATTTTGACATCTGCAAGTGCTTTACAAACTTAGGATTCGTGATCTTTCATTCACATGAATGAAATTGTAGTGATTTTGTATTTACTGTATATTTACATATCACTGACAATGTATCAGGCACTATGGTAAAATATAAGATGATAATGACTATATTAATAAAACGTATTTTTATGTTACTTTTTGCCAGAAAATTCTAAGAATTCCTCATGTACTTATAATGAACTTTCCTTGAGAATGTTATGAGATTTGGAACTTTTATTACCTCCATTTAACAGATGAAATGCATATGGAGATTAAGTAATTTGTCCAATGATACGTAGCTTTAAAAGTATGGAAACTGAAATTTTGAGCCAGATTAATTGCTTATAAAGTCATTCTGTGATAAAAGATGAATAATGATGAATTACACTGGAGCATGACAGATCAATGTCTTGAGAGCACACACAAAAAATCATCAGGAAAGCCATCAGGGAGGTAATACGGGCAAAGTGTCTGGAGTGCTTTATGCCTTTGAGGTGGTTGGTCTACTCCCACATACCTGGCTGGCAGGTGCCATAACATCAGGGTAAGCTCTTGACATCCCGTCTGTAGGTATGAGCATCAATCTTGAGCAACTCTGTCAACTCTCCTGACCCAGTTCCATATATCCCTTGCTCCTTGTCTCTTGCTTAGTACATTGATAGAGGACTTTCACTCATCATATTGAATTATTGCTGGCCATTCCTCCCCCGTTAACAATTTTGCCTTTCAACTTAAGTATGGCACCCATAGGGTCCTTGGTACAGTTTTGTCTAGAGTCATTTGGACTCTGCTACAGTGAAGCACCAACCTCATCTCTGGACAACTCTTAGGTTAGGACAGTCTTCCTCCCAGTTAATCTCTTGGACAGGAAACTAGACGTGGAGTCCTCTTAATTTTCCATTATTAGTTTTTCTAATTTTGACAAAGCTACTTTGAGTGCAAACCCATATTTATAAAATAAGAACAAGTGCAGAATCATAAAATTTACAATTTCTTTAAAGAAAATTTTTGTATAGTTCACTGTACAATAATTGCTCAAAACAAGTGAATCAATAGTATTTTATTGGTTTTGTTCATGCTAAACCTTTGTTAATGGTACACTAAATCTTGTTACTTCGTTGCACTTCACTGCAGAGACCCTATAACATGTAGTGGGATATCCAGGGCCCAAAGTTTGGGTTAAGGAGTCTGACTGTGGAGGAAGGTCAAGTACAAAAAGGATGGGAGATAATTCTTGGATCTCCTTCCACTACTCCAAGTTTTACATAAGAGATGCTTAATTTTGTTCATTGAAATCATACAGTAGCCTAGCCAAAAAATTTGCAATCCCAAATACGTTATTACCATGCCATTTCCCATTCATTTTTAGCTCTAGGAGAAAGCAGAGTAAACGCGATAAAATGAATTCTGAAATTAAAAAAAGTCATTGAGCCTGTAATACTTGCAGTTTTGCCTATAATTGTTTTCCATTTTTTTCTTATTCATTTTGAACTGGCATTTTTTCCCTCTAGTGAACCTGAGGGAGGCTTCTTTTCAATGACTTTAGTTATTCTCCTTTCTCCATTTACCAAATCTAACTCTACTAAAGGAATTTCATACTTAATGATTAGAATATTGACCACTAAATTTGCTAGCTCTGAAAACAATCTATTTTATATGTCAAAAAGCTTATTTTGCTTCAAAATCCTGGCCCAATGTGAAAACAAAACAAAGAGAATAGTCTAAAAAAAGCAATTCAACAGAACTATTATTTACCAAACACAAAACCACCAAACACATTAATAATTTGCCCCTTACCCTGTAGGCATCACTTACATCTGGGTATGAGTCATAACAGCATCACCTTCCAAAACATACTTATAATTTTCATGCATTCATTCATTTAACAAACGTCCCCCCAAAACCAACTATAAACCAAACAATGCTAAGTGCAGAACATACAAAGATAAAAAAGACATAGCCTTTGTCTACAAGGAGGTTCTAAACAAAAAAAAAAGACCACGTACTTACAATACAGTGGATCCAAAGAACTTGTTTTCTGGAGCCTGACTGTGTTCAACTCCTGGTTTTGCTACTTACTAGCTCTCTCAACCTCAGCTTCCTTGGTGAAGAAAGAAAGATTTAGAAGGTTTCTCATCCCATGTGTTTGTTGTTAAGATTAAATGAGATAAGGTGCACATGCTTCAAGCAGTGACTATCTCATAGGGATCACGAAATTATTATTATTGTGAACAACTGCTACTTCACAATACTAAAACACTCTCACCTGCACTCACAAAGGTTTGAAAGCCATGGGGCATTCAAATACAATGGTTCAGAGGAGAGAGGATTTATTTTTTTTGGTGTTAGATGCTCAGGAAGATTTTAGGGCATTTGTGACAAACAGTAAAAGAAGAATGTAATTATAATTTATTGAGATGGGGCAAGACACAGGAGATGGATTTTTTTTTAAATTTTGAGAATGGAAGGAGTGTCACTTTCCAGGACTGTAGAATTTGACACTCCCCAAATATCTAATGGGGTTTTCTCTAATCAATGGTGTTATCAATATTTTCTTTTTTGTTCCTTCCCAAACTCTAAAGTTGGGTCTTTTTACCTGGGGGAAAGACAAATAGGCTTTTGGTTTCTATCAAGTCCTGCCTAAATTAAGAACAACTGCTGTTACTTCTTGTGCTCCTAGTCTGTGCTAGTTTATTCACCAATTTGGATGTGACTCTTTTGGGGTATCTACTGAATGCCAAAGATGGTCAATGATTTCTAATTGATTATAGTGAGAGAAATATCTGGTTCTAGCTTATGCCATCATGGCTAAAACAGAAATTGCTCTAATTGGCATCCTATGGATTTAAAAACATCCCAGGTGACTCTAATAGAAAGCTAAGTTCACAAACATTAGGTTAGGCATAGTAGTCATCTCCTTCCCTATGCATTGGGAAGCTTCTTCACAGGAGTAGGGAGGTGGTTTTTCTAGCCAGCATAAGTGATTATATGAATGGTTGAAGCCAAGGTCTAAAGATTTATGGGACTTAGGTTGCACTAAAGTAAAGCAATAAGAGGATGCATGCACCACATTCGGGACAATATAAATAATCAATAAACAAGACTCTCAGTTCCATCTGCACACAGTGGGAAGTGTTTTCACAAAGGATGTTAGAATAACCAGAACTCCTTCAGATGTCTTATCCTTGAGATATACCTTATCCCATTTAAAACTGAACCACACATCTGCATCTATGAGCTCAATCCTTTCAAGCATTTAATAGGCAAACAAAACAAAATACCCTCTCCAAACAAAACAAAAATATACAAACTTCTATGACTGATATATGCACTAAACATTTTGTAGCCATATCTTAAGATATATAAAGAGCTTTATCACTTTCCTTATTTTTTTAAAGTAGTCTACACACCCAGTGTGGAGCCCAACGTGGGGCTTGAACTCACTACCCTGAGATCAAGACCTGAGCTGAGATCAAGAGTCAGAGGCTTAACCAACTAAGGCACTCAAGTGCCCCCCCTTATTTTGAATTTGTATATTTTGAAAATTCAATTCACTCTTCCACTGAGTTGAAGCAGCAGCACACAGAACAAAAAAAATACCTGATCAGCCATTATCGATATGCTAATATTTTTGCTAACATTGGAATATTCTTTAAAATAACTAGAGATAGTAAAGGGCAATTTTTTTGTAGAAAAGATTAATTTTCACTGTATTTAAAATATAGTAATCCAAAAACCAAAATGAAGCTTTCAGTAATTAAGACTTAAAAAAAGGAGGAAATATATTTAATAATAACATACAATAAGTATAGGGTTTTTTAAATCATTGATTCTTTCAAAACACAATATTCAGGGGTGTCTGGGTGGGTCAGTGGGTTAAGTGTCTGGCTTCGGCTCAGGTCATGATCTCACTGCTTGTGAGTTCAAGCGTCGCATCGGGCTCTAATCTGACAGTTTGGAGCCTGGAGCCTGCTTCAGATTCTGTGTTTCCCTCTCTCTCTGTTCCTCCCTCACTCATGTTCTGTGTCTGTCTCTTAAAAATAAATATTAAAAAAAATAAATAATCAATAAATAAAAATAAATATTTAAAAAATACACAATACTTATTATTTTATCCATTCTAAAAATAGTAACCAACTGCCTATTGTGTCCAGGCACCATTCTAGAATATGATAATGTAGCAATGAATAAATAGACAAAATCCCTGTCTTTATGGAACTTGCAATTTATTAGGGGGACAGACACAAGACAAATAAATAAATATATGTAATATATAGTTAAGGATATAGACTATATATAATATGGAAGTCAGAACTGAATGATGAAATGATAGCTGGACAGGAGAATGAGTTCTCTGCTTTGTTTTGTTTATTTTATTTACCAAGTGAGAGAAATAATAGCATGAACCTTGCTCTGGAATTCTTTCTGACTGGATTGCTTTCTTTCCCCAAACATAAATCTAATTCTCTTATATGCTTTGCTCAAATGCCGTCTTTTCAATGAGGACTTCACTGGTCACCTTATTTAAGGCTGCTCCCCTGTCCCCCTACCAGCACTCCCTGTCTGATCTGTATCTTCTATATTTTCATTACTGCTTTTGGTTATTATCTGCCTTAGCCTCATAGCAATGGGAGCTCCATGAGGGCAAAGATTTACTTTTTGTTATGTTCTCTGCTGAGTCCCCAGCACCTGGAACAGTTCCAGACATATACATGATATTCAATTCATATTTCTGAGTGGATGTTTGGATGAATTAATGGATAAAGCAGCAGAGTGTTTTAACATATATTTGAGGCACAGAAAGGACATGGGTTGGGGTGAACATAATGAGCACTATGATGAACAATGAACAACAAATAGTCCCTGCCATCAGCACCCACCTTCTAGTGACTGGAAGTGAACAGACAATTCTATTCCAGGGCTATGAGAGTTCTGGGTGTTCTGGAAACACATAGGAATGTCCTCCTTTGCTGTGAAATCAAGACAGGCTAATTGAGATGGGGTGATAGCTAACTGAAGACTTGAATATGGGGCTATCCAGGTAAGGCAAAGCAGTGAGAACAGCATGTGCAAAGTAACTGATGATGAGGCAGAGCTTGCTACCTTCTGGGAACTGTAAATATTTGAGGGTAGAGGAAATGTATAGGGTGTTTTAGGGTACCCTGAACATAAAGGACTTGGTGCAGAACACAAGGGAGAGTCACTAAAGGGTTTTACACAGGGGGTCACAAGATCATATCTATAATGTTGGGAAGAATTATTGGAATGAGGATACTATCAATAGTTAAATTGGCGTTAGGTGATAGTGGACTCAACCTACATAGTAGTATAAAGGGTGGGGAGAAGCATAGAAAGTCTGATGAGAGTGCATGCCCCTCCCCAGAACAGAAGCCAGAACTTGTAGTTCAAGAAAGAAGGAATAATGAATCCATTGATGCCTTCTAGTGGCAAATAGGTTATTTGCGAAGTTAAGGTTAGCTCTTAGAAAACTTCCACAGCTGAACCTTTCTATCTGTTCTCCAAAAAGTACCCACAAGTGTGCACTGCTTCTCTAATTATCACTGTGCATTCATAAGGCTTCATGGCTAAAGAGCAGAACTGGGGGGAGATTCTGGTTCTGCTGGATCAACTATCTGAAGCACCAGGACGTGGAAGCACGTTTTGCAGGAGTCAGAAAAGATATCAGGTGTTAGTCTAGGAAGGAAATTGTCTAGAAGGGCAGAAGACAACTTTCTGTACCATTCTTCTTACTATCTTCTTGAAGTCCCTGTTCCTTTCTTTCCCTTGGCTTCACCCAAGAACACTGTGTTTTGCCTAGACTGAAGTAAACAGATATTGTATTCTGTTCAACCTCTGATGCTAATTCTCCCTCTTTCATCACTCTTTTCTCTTCTTCATCTTGCTCATACATCTCACACACATACATGTGTATGCATGCACACACACAGAGACACATACACACATCATACATTTTTATGCTGGAAGCTCCACCATAATGCTTGGGGTCTGTCCTTCCTGATTTTGAATCTCTGTCATGCAACACAGGTTCTACTCTCAAAAAATGTTGGAATGAATGCAGGTGTGCTAGATACGAAATGAGGAATAGCGTTTCATATTTATAGGAACACTCACTGAAATACCTGAAGTTGAAAGAAAAAAAACCCAGAATAACTGTACCAAGAGGAAGAGAAGAGGTGCCAGTGTGATAAGTATGTTTTAGTCCCGTCAGTCCACCATACCCAGATATCACAAACTGAGAGACTTCACCACCAGAAGTTTATTTCTCACAATTCTGAACCCTTAGAAGTCCAAGATCAGTGTGAGGCTTCTTTGGTTCCTGGTAAGGATTCTTTTCCTGGCTTTTAGTCAGCTGCCTTCTCCCTGAGCCCTCAAAGAGCCCTGGTGGCTCTTCCTCTTCTTTTAAGGACACAGGCCCTATTAAGTTAGGGCTCAGCCTTGTGACCTCATTTAACCCTTATCATCTCCTCATAGGTTCTTTCTCTAAATACAGTCACATGAGGGATAGGGCTTCAACACATGAATTTTAGGAAAATACAAATCAGTACACAGCAATATGCTTATTTAGTGAATCTCTGAAAAATGTTCACAAAAATCAGTGCTTTTATATTCAAGTGCTTCCCAGATTTTTCATATCCATTACCAACTTTTAAAATGTCATGCATTAGAAATGTGGGCAGAGCTCTAGGGACTAGTGGTTTGTTGCAATGTGAGAGTCTGCACAATGACCTAGAAAGAGGCTTGCTATTTATGCCAGATGACCTACATTTGAATTCTAGTTTTAACATTCCCACTTCTGGACAATTATTTACATTCTCAGTGCTCACTTGTAAGATGGAGATAATACATCTTACTATGCTGTTGTGAAGCTTGAAGGAGTGACACATTTGGAAACATTTAAGCCTCAAAAGATGTGCTACAGGTACATGGCCTTTATATTTCATTCAATCTAGTCACTTTTCTCAGCAATCACCATCAAGATTTCATGTCTTATTGCTAGTGTGCCAATAATTTGCACTTACTATGTGCCAGACAGTGTTATAAGTCGCTTTAAAAATGTGTATTATCTAAATTAATATTCACAAACATGGAGTAGCTATTATTATTTCTCTCAGGAAACAAAGTCAGCTTGAGAGAATGAGAGCAGGAAAGGAGCAGAGGGAGAGAGAGAGAAAGAGAGAGAAAGAGAGAAAGAGAGCAAGCGAGAGAAAGAGGGAGAGAAAATCCCAAGTAGGCTCCACACTGTCATCACAGAGCCTGACGTGGGGCTCAAACCCATGAAACCATGAGATCATGATCTTAGTCAAAATCAAGAGTCAAACACTCAAATCACTGAGCCACCCAGGTGTCCAGAGAAACTACTTTTGATTTCATTGAGGTCCTGAGATTATGGAAGAGGGTGGGTGGCACTAACAATCTCTAACAACTGCACCTACTTCCAAGAGGCATGGTCTATTAGTTTCCTATTTCTGCTGTAACAATAGGCAAGGTCATCATCATCATACCAAACCTAAACCAAGAACAACCTGAAATAGGAGAGAGGGGTGAGGCAGGGACTATGAGGAAACAGAAACACTAAGTCTACAAGGAAGTGAATGGAACAAACATGCAGAGAGGCAGAGTTTTAGTATGTCCTTAATTAACAATATCTTTATTCCTTATTAGATCTACCTTTAAAACTCCTGCTTCTTGCAACCAGAGCAGTTTTAATTAGAAGCATGCTTGAGCAAGGTGGAGGCCATACCTGAAAAATCTTCCACCTACGCTAAGACCCCATGAAAGTATGGAAGGGGGTTGTTGGAGGCATCACAGAGGATGGGAGCCTTGGAGGGATCCCAGGCACACCAAAAAAAAAAAAAAAAGAACCTATAGGCATGGACAGAAGTCCTAAAATCCAAGTCTGTTGGGTTTGCATAGTATTCACATATGTACTGGAGTTTCTCTACTCAATAGTTTGTTGTCATTTTTTCTGAGCTCACACTCCCAACATTGCTGTGACCAAAGAAATACAGCTCTGGTCCCTGTGAAACCCTGATAGCTGAAATGCAGTGAAAACAGCATCTGCACCCATGGCATCAGCTACTGCTGCTATATCTGTTGTAACAGGATTCACCAGGTACTGTGCTTTGCACTTTCCCCGCATTATCTCACAGGGTTCCTATAAGAAGCCTACAAAGAAGGAAGTTGTGTTATTTTTGTTTTAAACATTTTAACATTGGGGTAATCTTAACCTACATGTTGAATGTTTCTGTGATTTAAAATACATTAATCCTTGAAATGTAAATCCATAATCAAATCCATAAATTTACATGCAGAAAAGAAGCTTTGGAGAGAATTTTTAGGAAAAGATACAGAAAGGAATTCCAAGGGTTCACAGTGATGAAAATGTATGGTATGGCTTCAATTCATTGTCTTTAGGCATGAGTTTCTTAAAAAAAATTTTTTCCCCTGAAGCTTTCTTCTAGCTTCAACTCCTTTTTTATTTTTTTAGTCTTTGACAGAAATATCTTGCTTTTTCATCTTCTACAAATGAATGCTAAGGAAAAGAATATTGGTTGAAATACTGCCATTTGCCTATGGCCTGTAGCTCATATACATTCACAGGCTGCAGAAACAAGGGGCTTGGGGCAGATGCCAACTCCTGGAGTCCAGCATATGTCATTCCAAGCTTGAAACTCTTCTCTTTGACCATGGTTATTAGATTCAGCCTCTGGGCGCTTACCTGTTTTAAACTATATTTTTGTTTTTTAATTTATTTTGAGAGAGAGCAAGAATAAGAGCAAGAGAGAGAGAGTATGAGTAGGGGAGAGGCAGAGAGAGAGAGAGAGAGAGAGAGCAAGCGAGAGAGAGAGAGAATACCAAGCAGGCTCCAGCATGGGGCTTGAACTCATGAACGATGAAATCATGACCTGAGCTGAAATCAAGCATTGGGCACTTAACCGACTGAGCCCCCCCCCCCCCCCAGGTAAAGGATCTAATTCAGCAGAGGCAGTTTCCCTTTCAAAGTACTTTCTTTGATTCTAGTACTAAGGACAGCTTAAAGATTTCAAATGTCTATTTTATATATGTAAAAATGAGACACATTAGGATTACTGGAGTTTATCAGTGTATTAAAGTGGAAAACCATTGAGCATCCAATAACACTCTACTGAAATCTCTGCTTCACTCACTTCACATTGCCCACATTCTTCCCTTCCGTTCCGGAAAGACCTGGGAGATCACTCTCCTTAAAATGCATTTATATCTGCTATTTTCTCTTCTATGGCAGGACTTGATACTGTGAGGCAGATAGATGAACTCTAGGGGAGTGGAAAATTGGAAAGTAAGATATAACATGAGAAAAAATATATTTTTTCTTGTTGAGACTTAAAGGGATATCACCAACTTTCTGGCTTGTACATGGAAACTAGGAGACCATAAGATGAGCAAGTCATCTACTCCCAGCAAAAGTAGGTGCATTTTTAAAAAAATGTTTTTAATGTTTTCTATTTATTTTTGAGAGACAGTGTGAGCAGGGGAGGGTCAGAGAGAGGGAGACACAGAATCCGAAGCAGGCTCCAGGCTCTGAGCTAGCTGTCAACACAGACCTGATGTAGGGCTTGAACCAACGAACCGCGAGATCATGACCTGAGCCGAAGGTGGACGCTTAACCGACTGAGCCCCCCAGTGCCCAAATAGGTGCATTTTGAAGGGAGATGCAGTGGGGACAGGATCGCTTATGAACCACCAGTCCAATCTAGAAATGACATATAATGAAAGTACTCTGCCACACAGACCTTTTAACCATAGAATGCTTATTAGAGTGTTTCAGTTTTGGGGTGCCTGGGTGGCTCAGTTGACAAGAGGCTAACACTTTTTGGCTCAGGTCATGGTCTGAGGGTTGTGGGATCCATGCTGACACTTCAGAGCCTGCTTGGGATTCTCAGTGTTTCAGTCTCGCTCTTTCTGTGTCCTTCCCCTGCTTGCTTTCTCTCTCTCTCTCTCTCTCTCTCTCTCTCTCTCTCTCTCTCAAAATAAATAAATAAACTTAAAAAAAATAATGTTTTGGGGCATGCTGTGTCAGGCTCTGTGCTGACAGCTAGCTCAGAGCCTAGAGCCTACTTCAGATTCTGTATCTCTCTCTTTCTCTGACCTTCCCCTGCTCACACTATCTCTCTCTGTCACTCAAAATAAATAAAAAACATAAAAAAATAAAAAAATAAATAAAAGAATGTTTCAGTTTTACTCTGTGTATAATTAGTGAGGAAATAGTTTTCATTGATTTACTTAGTCCAGTATGCATATATTAAGAATCTCTTGTATATGGTGCCTGCTGTGTTTTATCTTGATTAGCTACTAGTAATTTCCTTTATATTTTGGGAGTATAAATTATTCATTTAAAGTCAGAAAATTTTAACTTCTTTATCCACCTACTTTTCAATGGCTAAAACACAAGGCTAGCCTAAGAAGTTAGCTGGTTTCTCCAAATTCTGCTTAAAGATTTTATTAATCCTTTATAGTCTACCAAGCTGAGGTAAATGACATCCAAATTAAAGAAATAAATACTGTAAAAAGTTGACATCTTTTTGTTTAAAATAAAGACAACAAAATAAATACTTGCTAAGGTATCAGTGTGGGTGCACTAATCAGGGCTTACCAAGGCCAGCTTTTTCTAGACAAACAGAACAATTAAAAAATGCATTTACCATGTTTCCATTAAGCTATTCCAAGGGCCATTTGCTTAGTAGAGGATTTGGGTTAATGTGGGTGACAGCTGCTTGGTGTGAGCTACGACATTTTTAAAATGAGAACTCACTCAGAATTATGAGCCTTTATCCCTGCATTAATTGTAAACGTGCAATAAAAGAAATGTTCCCTTCTTAAAGACTAAGAAGTAAACTGAAATCAACACATAATAGATCAGAACAGCACTATGTGAAATTACTTGCTTTTGGTTTACAAAATGCAACTTGTTCATGAGACTTTACACATGCCATTCCTTCTTCCTCCCAATTCTCTTGTTCTCTCTCTTTTTCCATCAAACACACACACACCCACACACACACACACACACACACTCCACATAAGCATATGCATTTCTTCCAACTAGTTATCACACAACTTTCTCATTTCAGTTTAGATGTAACCTGATACAGGGAGATGAACCTGATTCAAGTCTATTACTATGTGCTTCTCTTGGCTTCTCTCTCTTGCTGCATCTTACACTTCCATCACAACACATGTCATACTGTAGATGAATGCGAACACATGTTTGTATCTCCCAGTATACCATAAATTCTGATGGAGTAGGACATATCTACCCATACTTATTCCATTTCTGCCTCATAAAAGAAACTCAAAAACTGAAATTAGTGCTTCAATGAAGAAATGTTAAAGAATGACTTGTAAGCGAAAATGAAGTGTATTGAATGGATAAACATATTTAGTGACAAAATGTGTCAGTTAGTTGAGGTCCGAGGAGGGTAGTTTGATCAATGACAGAAAGAAAAAAATGACAGTCCATAGAGGCAAAGAGCCCTTCTAGACTGTTTCAAGGAGAAGGGACACCCTTAGCAAAGCTGAATCCTTCTGGTTCTGCCGTTGGAATTGTGTTAATCACTGAAATGCATGAGTTAGACTTCCTAAGCCTGATAGCACTGGGCATTTGAATCATATAACAAACTCTTCTGGATTTGATTCCAGGTGCTCCAAAGCAAACATATTATTCTAAATCAAATACAGGGTGTTATGATGAGAAAATACTCTATGAGGGAGAGAGAGAAAGAGGAGAAAACCTTAATCCAATGCTTTAGGCACTTATGAATCAGACTCCTGAGCCTGAAAAATAGAGAGCAAGGCCCTAGACTAGGGTAAATTAATGAAAGTAATCCTTATAATGGTCTACCTATCTGTCTGGCCAACTGGGAATTTTGACAAAGCAATCTTCTGTCTTGTCATGTCATTCAAACTTCTATATTAAAAGCTAAGCAAACAAACTCCATACCCGAAAAACAAACAATTCCGTGAAGAAATGGGCAGAAGACATAAACAGACACTTCTCCAAAGAGGACATCCACATGGCCAACAGAAACGTGAAACGATGCTCAGCATCACTCATCATCAGGGTAATACAAATCGAAACCACACTGAGATACCACCTCATGCCAGTCAGAGTGGCTAAAATGAAAAAATCTGGAGACTATAGATGCTGGTGAGGGTGTGGAGAGATGGGCACCCTCCTACACTGTTGGTGGGAATGTAAACTGGTGCAGCTGCTCTGGAAAACAGTGCGGAGGTTCCTTAGAAAATTAACAATAGAACTCCCCTATGAGCCAGCAATGTTACTGCTAGGAATATACCCAAGGGATACAGAAGTGCTGATGCATAGGAGCACATGTATCCCAATGTTCATAGCAGCACTTTCTACAATAGCCAAATCATGGAAAGAACCTAAATGTCCATCGCCTGATGAGTGGATAAAGAAGATGTGGTGTGTGTGTATATATATATATATATATACACATACAATGGAGTACTACATGGCAATGAGAAAGAATGAAATCTGGCCATTTTTAGGAAAGTGGATGGACCTCGAGGGAGTCATGCCAAGTGAAATAAGTCAGGCAGAGAAGGACAGATGCCATATGTTTTCACTCATAGTTCTAACAGGAGAAACCTAACAGGGGACCATGGGAAGGGGAAAGAAGGGGGAAGAGTTAGGGACAGGGAATGAGGCAAATTACGAGAGACTCTTGAATACTGAAAACAAACTGAGGGCTGAAGAGGGAGGAGGGAAGGGGAAAGGGGATGACGGTCATGGAGAGGGGCACTTGTGGGGAAGAGCACTCGGTATTATATGGAAACCAAGTTGGTAAGAAACTATTGTAAAAAAAAAAAAAGTTAAGCAAAGCAGAAGCCCTCCAAACAGTAACCTTTGAAATAGAAACCCAAATAGAAACCCATGAATTTGCTAATTGTTCTATATTTTCCATTATTGTTAGCAATTTAAAGAGTTTTATTGAGCATAGAGTATGCCTAATTCTTAATTATGCCATAAAGAATATAGATCATCTATTAAATAATGTTTTTCAAGGTCAGGATTTATTTTTTAAAACATTTTAAATGTTTATTTATTATTGAGAGACAGAGAGAGACAGAGCATGAGTATGGCAGGAGCAGAGAGAGGGGGGAGACACAGAATCTGAAGCAGGCTCCAGGCTCTGAGCTGTCAGCACAGAGACCTACGTGGGGCTCTCAGACTCACAAATGGTGAAATCATGACCTGAGCCAAAGTCAGATGCTTAACCGACTGAGCCACCCAAGTGCCCCAAAGTCAGGATTTATTTTAAGGAAAAAACTTGTCATACAATCTGAGTTAACTCATGTCAATTTACACTGTTATTTTTGCAGATGGGAATTATTAATGCTTAAAATTCTTACACAACTATAAAAGGAAATAACATTTAAAACTTGAATTCAGGGGTGCTTGGGTGGGTCAGTTGGTTGAGCATCAACTCTTGATTTCAGCTACTGCCATGATCTCAGGGTTGTGGGATAGAGCCCCACCTTGGGCTCTGCTTGGGATTCCCGCCCCCCCCACCTCTGTCCCTCTCCCCCTCTCCCCCACTCGCCTTCTCTCTTTCTTTCAAAAATAAAATAAAATAAAATAAAATAAAATAA
>NC_043712.1:41561661-41582544 GCF_006229205.1 Suricata suricatta | reverse complement strand
GTGGAAGTCATTGCTAAGGAAGGTCTTCTTTTTTCTTTTTCACATGTGTATACTATCATGTTTATATAATGTTAGCTCAGGGAGAAAGAGACAATGAGAATGGGGAAAGGTGGAGAGATAGATGCCTTGTTTATTTTGTTAATCACTCTATCCTTGATGTAAGATACTTGCACATGATAAGTGCTAGATAAAAACTTGCAGACTTAATAAAAAATATTTTCTGGCTGATTTTCACTATTTAAAATTCTGTACAGCCAATGTTGATGCAGTGACATCATTTCACATTTAGTTAGTGGTAATACTTCATTTTCCTACTCAGCAACTTTCTGTCCTTTATGTATTAGTCTGGATCAATAAAATATTATTTGATCAAGATGATCCAAGTTGTACATATATTATTTTCAAACCATAAGGGCAAAATCATAACCAGGGTTCTGGATTGGGCCTTGGAACAGAAAAGAACATTAATGAAAAAACTGGTGAAAGACAGGCCAGAGTTTAGTCAACAGTAATAAACCAGTGTTTGCTCTTAGTTTTGGTGAATATGCCATGGTAACATAAGATGATAAAATTAGGGGAGACTGAGGAGCATACAGGAAATCTCTGTATTATCACTGCAATGTTTTGGTAAATATACATATAACTCAATATCTTAAAACTTTTTTTCAAAGTAAATACAAAATTTAAAAAATTCTCTTTGGTATTCTCCAGTATCCCCTGAGTCTTATGTCTATTCTAGAAATACTGTGTAAATCATGGTTCTTCAGAGGAATCTATATTCCAGTTGAGACAAAGGAGACACAAACCAATCTAAGAACAGCTAAGTGATATTTAATACAAGTACAGTAAGATACCAGGAAAAAGGGATGTGAGTACAAACTATGATAATCAGATAAGACTTCATGAACCTCTTGAGGCAGAAACTGATTTTGTTGACATATACATGCTTCAGAGAGGTATGGGGCAGAGATAATATTCCAGGTAGCGGACAAAGATGAGGGAGAGTATGGAAGCAAACATGATGAGAGTGGATGAAAAGATCAACATGGGACAAGGAGTAAGGACTGGAAGAGTGAGATGTAAGATTGGATAAGGTAGCTGAGGTTTGACAGCGGTGGTCTCTGAAGCTGAGATGGTTGATTAGTGCTGAAGAGGAGTAAATTACATCTGACTGCTCTTTGAGATCCATCAGGGCGGCAAATGAGTCTTAGTCATCTCTTTGTACCCAGAAACCAGCACAGAACTAGACACACAGAGTATTTCTTAATGTGGGGCAAATAATTTTGCACACATTTTCATTATTAATTGAGATCAATTCCTAGAAGTAGGATTTCCTGGAGATATATATATATATATATATATATATATATATATATATATATTCACTAATACATATTGGTAGGTGGCTTTCTACTTGTCAACTATTGTGTAAGGTGACTTTCTGGCTACACCTGCATCAGTGAGTTTATTGAGAAGAATTCAATTCACACTATTCATTCAATGTATAGCAGGTTTTAACATATGGAACTGGAGGCTTACATAATAATCAGAAGGTCCCAGAAAACAAACTTGATTGTCACCCAAAATCTCAACCTATGGCAACACAGCCTATGGTTCTCAGTAGGTCACCCAGAAGCTGCTTGGAGCCTCAAAAACCTCTTACGACACCAACCAGCTATTTCATTCTGCTGCCTAATGCAGATGATCATCTAGATGCTCACCCTGAGGCCCCTTCAAACTCTGCACCTGCTCTGTATCTAACTGCAACTGCCTCCAGGGAAAAATTGTCCCCTCTTTCTATTCTTCCTTCCAAAGCTCTATCAAGTTTCTCTTACTGGCAAACATTGACCTGGAACCACAACAGAGGGAGATTCTTAGAAATGTAGTTTAAATCTCTCTGTGATTCAGACAATCCTATACATCTTCAATTAAACACTGGTAACCTAATGAGTGGCATGTCATTATTGTAGAAATTTTATTACCATCCATGTAATATAAAGTATATACCAAATATTTAAGAATCTGTTCTATAATGTAATAATTATGAGATAAGATCTTTTTCAGGGACAGTGTCTGTAGTACTCTAGTCCAGGAGAACTTCTGGACCATATGTGGTAAGTCATTAGGGCAAACAGTAAGTTAGTTATACTTAGTCTAAAAGCTAAGGAGGATTCCAGCTCTAGTTCACTATTATTAAGATGTTTATTCTAGAACATCTCCATCTTAGATATTCAATCTGTAGATAACTTGTATTACCTCCAATAACTCTATGATATACGGGATGAAGCTTCTGGTCTGGTCTTAGCCTAGGTTCTGGTTCTGATGGTAAAGATTAAGGGACCAACATGCCTGTGGATATATTGATATCACCTCCTCAGTCTGAAGACAAAGATCTTCAGTGCAGGAATGACATTACCTTTACTCCTACCTGTATTGCAAAGAGAGAGAAAGAGAGAGAGAGAGAGAGAGAGAGAGAGAGAGAGAGAGAGAGGAGTTATGTTACTTTCTGGCTGAAAATATATTTTTTTCCATGGCATCTCCTAGTATTAGAGATAAAGCTCTAACTCTTCAGTATTCAAACGTCTTCACACCCAACCTTCAAACCTGTCTTTTAAACTCATCTTCTACTAGCTCATCATTTGCCTTCCATAGTCCAATCACAAGAAACTCCTTTGTTGTGCTTCTGTACGGATGCCCTCCTACGATATTCTTACCTGGAAGATTTTCTCCCCAAAAACTTCCATCACAGCTTTCAGAGAAATCTCAATATACTACCCTCACTTGAAACTTCTCCAAAAATAACCTCTTTTCTCTAAATTAATTGTGACCTTTATGTCTACAGCACCAGAGAGCTTGTCTATATATCTATAGTAGCAGTTTTCATGTCAATTTTTAATTCTTTAAGATCAGATGCATATTTTTTCTATTAGATAGATATATCCTTAAGGGTAAAATAACTTACATTTTACTCTTAGGATTTCTATCACCAAGTGAATTATGCTCAATAAAGGTTTAATTGCCTGTATTTCATAAAATGGTTGACATTTGTATAATGCTTTAGAGTTTACAAAATGCTTTCTTACAACAACACAATAAAGCATATATTTTTAAAATTATTTCTATATTGCAAATGAGGAAATTAAAGCTCAGGAATATTTAGGATCTGTTCAGCACACCAAACACTCACCATAAATGCTTCCTGACTGATGGCTTGATGCAGACAAGTGCTTACTGCTGTCTGTGCTATTACAGGAAACAAAAACACATGCAGTCTTCATTCCTGTACTTAGTGTCAGTGGCTGATGCTTCACATATCCTATTCCATCATTAAAAATGCAATAATCACATTTTCAACCTTTTCTTACAACTCCCCACACAAATATGAGTCAAGATATGGTTCTGGCCTCATCTTGCTTACGTTTCTTATAAATATAGCACTATAATACCTACTTGACAAGCCTTCAGAATTTAATTTGATTGAGGTAGCATTTGCAATGTCCTAAGCATCCCTTAAAATTTAGGAGTTGTATAAATGCAAATGTTATTATTGAAATATGGAGACACCACTACCCAGGCTTAGTGCCTGAAACATATTAAATGTCAAAAAATGTTATGATTTACAATGGTGGCAATAAAAGAAGAGAAACAATAAAAAGAATGGCTTCGGAATTCTAAGGGACCAGGTGCCCTGTTGGGCATTTAAACACATTCTTAAAAGAACTCTCTGATTTACGTTTCAGCAGCATCCCCATTTTACAGGCCAGGAAACTCCAGCCCAAATCGTGGGTGATTTGAAGATTTCACTTATCGACACTGCCCATATAAATGGCCTGTGATTTATGATTGTTCGGCTCCATATTTCCGCTTTATGATGGTGCAAAAACAATATTTTTATTTTTAATTATATTTATTTTTAATATTTTTTAATGTTTTATTTATTTTTGAGACAGAGAGAGACAGAGCATGAGAAGGGGAGGGGCAGAGAGAGAAGGAGACAGAACCAGAAGCAGGCTCCATTCTCTTAGCTAGCTGTCAGCACAGAGCCTGACGCGGGGCTTGAACCCACGAACGTGAGATCTGTCCTGAGCCGAAGCCGGAGGCTGAACCGACTGAGCCACCCAGGCGCCCCAAAAACAATAGCATTGTTTAGAAGACATACATTGAATTTTGAATTTTGATCTTTTTCCAGGCTGGTGATATTTTCTGTAAGATCTTCTCTCATAATGCTGGGCAGTAACGGCAAGCCGCAGCTCCGAGAGGACCATGTGACCGCAAGGGTTAACAACTGATAAGCCTATAGCCATTCTATACCCATGGAACCATTGTTTTTCACTTTCCGTACAGTATTCAATAAACTCCATGAGATATTCAACACGTTGGTTTCAAACAGGCTTCTGCGCAACTGATGGTATTGTAAGTGTTCTGAGTGCATTTTAGGTAGGCAAAGCTAAACTATGATGTTTAGGGGCGCCTAGGTGGCTCAGTCAGTTGAGCGTCTGACTTCGGCTTAGGTCATGATCTCACAGTTTGTGAGTTCAAGCCCAGCGTTGGGCTCTGTGCTGGCAGCTCAGAGCCTGGAGCCTGCTTCCGGTTCTGTGTGTCCCTCTCTCTTTGCCCCTCCCCTGCTCATGATCTGTCTCTTAAAAATAAATAAATGTTAAAAATTTTTTTTCCAAACTATGATGTTCAGTAGGTTAGCTGTATTAAATGCATTTTTGACCTTCAGTATCTTCACCTTGTGATGGGTTTATAATAGGGACATAACCCCATCATAAGTCAAGGAATATCTGTCATTTATTTTACAGCCAACCACTTACTCTTTGCTTTTTCATTCTTCTGTTTTAAAAAGGGGCATCTGTTTTAGACTTCCCAATCTCCGCCAAGTGTTCTGAAATCATACAGAAAAACTATGCAAATGGAGGTTTTTCTTCCTTTTACCACCCTCTGGACAGATCTTGAAGTCCTGGGGCCATGAAGCCCACTTGTAAATCATCACCGACTATCAGCCTTCCATCACTTTATCTCTGCCTTGCTCCCTGAGCTTTAACAGGCTGAAACTGATTGGCACAGCACTGTCTATCTGGCTGACACTTCAGGGCATAAACCACGGGGTGAAATCAAGCTCCAGACACTAGCAGATCCCGCTGTGTTATGATAAAACTTAAATTACAACTCAAAGAAGACAGTGTATACATTATATTAAAATGTCTGGGCTCTTAGTCTCGTTCTTAAATACCGAGAGGAAACTTGAAACCACAGCTTACAGTTTCATTGAAGTTGGAGGATGAAATGCTGCATATGAATGGAATATGCATCCAAAATATATAGCAAAATGGCAATAGATGCTTCTGCAAAAACTTGCTAAATATTAAATATGGATAAAGGCTCTTGGATAATTTAGACACCAGAGGTGTTTTGATTTTAAAGTGTTACAAGCATTAATATTCATTACAGAAATAAGATTTGATAAGCAAAGAAGGAACATGCACAAAGCATTGGTGATAACAGGAAATTATCTTCTCAATGTTTAGAGAACACTTTGCTCTCCATCTTCACAAGTTGAAGTTGACACTGAAAGTTATGTTCCCTCTAGACTGTGGGTTTTCTTCTATAAATGTGCTCTTTTCAGAGCTGGATTCTTGTGTTTTTATTCTAGTGATGACAATATAATTGATTCTAGTCAAATGCATATTATGGATGTTATTATTGATAGCTGGAGGGTTTCCAATCCAAGAAACTTTCCAGTGGGAAAGAAGAGTCAAGTGAATAATCTAGTGCAGCAAAATAACTTCTATTAGCTTCTTTCTAAGTTGAAAATGATACACACTCCACTTTCAATTTTTCTAAATCCATGCTCCATTGAGCTATATCAGTTTTCACCTTTAACATCAGCCAAATAGATTTGAAAGGAGATGAATTGAGATTCAAAGGATAATATAGTTTTTGAAGGCATAATAGAACCAACTAAAATGAACTGAGTAGCAGCTTGGAGTAAGTGTTAATTTTTTTTAAATAAATGGAATTGGTGTCTGCTAGAACCACTTATTTAAAGGTCTTCTCATATTTTATTAGAAACTGATACTAGAAAAGATTTATAGGATGGCCAATAGATTCTCTTAGAGCTGGATAAAGTATATGTCGAAGCATTCTATTTTAACTCATTTTCTTTTATATCATAAAATAGATACATAGGATTTCCCCTTAAATAATTACTTAGAGTAATAGAAGAATCCCAGGCTGATAATTACTTGCTCATTTTGCTTTCTTTCTTACTTTTTTCCTCACTAGGAAAAACGTGGTTTCTAAGAGTGCCTATTAGACGGGCATTTGTGGCTAGAACTCTTTGGTATATTAAATGAAAGAAAAAAAAATCAACTCCTAAAATAAATGTTTGAAGTGAATCATCTATTCTCTTCTTTAAATGTATTAATAAAAGCACAACTTAGGTAATCACAGGCTCAATAGTCTATAACAATATTAGCCCTCATATCTGTATTTTCTGTCCTGATCATTGATCTGCCACTCACTATGTGACCTTGGGTGAGCAGCAGTCTTCTGGTGCTTCCCTGTGGATTAGGGAAGTAAAAACAAATAACTTTTCTATAAACCAAAGACAGCTCTTCAAGGTGGAAAAGCACTGGGAAAGCAGGGGAGAGTCTGTTTTATTAGTCGCCATTAGGCTGCCTCCATTGCAGGTGCTGACTCACTCGGGTGAACTTTCTTTCAGTGGCTATGCATCCAGGCATATTTACAGAGATAAGGAAAGTCCCTGGTGAACTCAGCAATACTTTGCTGGAGCATCTGTCCTATTAATGAGTGTGAAGTTTTCTATTTTTTTTATTGTAAAAGAAATTTCTAGGTATCTATTATATATGTGAGAATAAAGATATAGGTGTGTGAAAAGCATTTACAAATTCTCCCCTCCACTTAATATTAGCATGATTGCCGCTAGTATCATCCTCTGGCAAAAAGTGGAAAGGCCAGTTCCTAGACATTGCCTCCTTATTTTGTTTTCTTCATCTCCCTTCTCTGTGTTCTTCCTCCTATTTCATCTTCTTTTTAGCTTTACTCAAGTATAAAGGATTGTTAACAGCATAAGGTCAGATTTCTCCAGACAAAACAACATGGTTCAAGCAATAGCTGGAGAGTGTAAGATTTTTGTAGGCAACAGGATGGTTGCCAGTTCCACTTACTCAATAAATATCATTTTTCCCTATCCTTTTCCAAGAAGAGAACTCCAGGACTGTCACCTCTGTCTCTGCCTCTCTCTCTCTCTCTCTCTCTCTCTCTCTCTCTCTCTCTCTCACACACACACACACACACACACACACACACACACACACACACAGCAGGATGCACATTATTTGTGGAAGGGATGAATACACAAAAGACTGTTCACTAGTCTAGTCAATGTGGTTAAATTGGTAGCTATATGCCAATGTAGTCTCCTATGCACTTTCATGGAAGCAAAAATCACATGGGAAATTTAGATTATAGTAATATATGAGGAAACACATTTGATTTTTGTTAGACTCAGGTGGAGATTAATTCCCCTAAACCTGTGCTGTAGAGGCTAAGGTAGGTTGCTACCACTGGCCAGTAGAGATGGATGGACAGGAAGGAAAACAGCAAGCACAGGAAGTCTAGGGCTGGCCCTCCTTGGAGCTGTCACTCTTACCACCAACCAGCACATCCATTGATTTAAGATTATACTTTCTGAGCTGTCTGCAATAGGCATCAAATTTGCCAATCATTTATCAAGCAGAAACATTGATCAAGAAGTTTTCTATGAGCAGGGTTTGGACGATTAATCAATTCAATTCCTTGTTGCTTGAATAATGCCTCATTATTGAACACCTCAGATTTTCTAGGCAAAGGGGATCGCTTAGGCCAGTGGCTCCCTAAGTGTAATCCCCAGACCAGCAGCATCCACATCCAGTGAAAAGTTGTTGGAAATGTAAGTTACCAAGCTCTATTCCATATCTATTGAATTAAAAATTCCTATGGTGGGGCCAGAAATCTATGTGTTAGTAAACCCTTCAGATGATTCTGATGTACATTCAATTTTGAGAACCACGGGAATAGGTAATTTTGTGAAGCCCAGTGAGAAGTTTTCAAACTGACAGTAAAGACCAAACCCTGCTTACAGTTCATTGAAAGTCACAGAAAACTAAGGCCTATTCAGATTTCTCTGACAATGTCAGCAGCCAATTCTTGTGTCTCAGCATCCAGAATCACTGCTGAGTTGGTGTGTACAGAATGTACCTTTCATGCAGGGAATAGCAACTATGATGCATGGTTGAAATCCAGTTCACTGAATATTTTTGTAAATAAAGTTTCATTGGAACCCAGCCACACTCATTGATTTACTTTGTATCCATGAATTTTTTATGCAGCAATGGCAGAGTTGAGTCATTTCAGCACAGACCTTATAGTAGGTGTTGAGAGTTCTATAATGTGACTAGAGAAAACTGTGGCAAGGACATTGCATGGCATTCTACCATTTGATTGGGATCCAGCCTGTAAGTATATAAGACTCCATGCAGGGAAGTATTCAGAGTACCATCAGCCCAAACTGGTATCTTCTAGGGAATGAGCTTATGTAAAAATATACTATTTTGGAAGGCCACTCCAAGAGCCCAAGAAGATAGTGCTCATCATAGTAAAAATTTGGGAAAGGAAAAAGGAGAAAAAGGGTTGTAGTAGGATAGGCAGATTCATCTATTGCAGTTTCCTTCTCATGCAAAAGATAGACATTACCAACCAATCATGATGCTCCTGTTCTCAAAGCCTTATCTGGATTCACAACCCTTCTCAATACAACCTTCTAGGGAGCCATTACTAATCTTCTGAAGTTGGTGCTTTAGAGTAAACTTATTGGCCATTATGTTCCTGGATTAAAGAACAAGGCCAGGAAAGGCTTTCCATGAAGTCACTCTCTACAATCCATGTGGTAAAGCTCTGGGGGACTCAGGAAGGTAATCAGAAATGAGAGGTCCCCTATAGGTAGTATGAATGAGAAAAGAGGAGGCCACCTCTTTTCCAGTGAAGGAAAAGAAAAAATATTCCAAGTACTTTGATATATGTTGTTTTAATAATCTTCTCTATACTCCCACAAATTACATACCACAGTCTTTTATGGTACCTGTAGCTCTTAATAACTTGATGGAGGTAACATTGCTAACAAGTGACATGATGAGGCACATCTGGTTGACACTAAAGCCCCTATTTTTCTGTTACCATTACACTGTTTTGTCAAAGGCTGCACTCTTCATAACTCTTACTTTTGAAATTGAACTTGATATTATGGTTTATTTAAATGAATGACAAGATGGGAGGGGAAAGAGATAGGAGGAAGATGGGAAGAGAGGGGGAGAGAGAGAAAGACAGAGAGACTCGGGCAGATAGAGAAAGGTAGAGAGAGATAGGCTAGTGATATTATTCAGAAAGTATATGGAAATTTCTTCTAAAAGTAGAAAATAATAAAACAGAAAACTTCAACATCAAACTTTCAAGAAGAAAGCTAAATGAAAAAGGCATAAAATAACTACCTCTACACATATTGCAAGACAACATCTGCTGCTTTGTCTAATCCAGGAGGCAAATATTCATGTACAAATTCTTTCTTCTCTGGAGGGCATACTAACAGTTGATGAAGGACAGGAGGAATTAAAAAAACTAAACTATTTCCAAAATTTTGAAGAGACAAGATCAGAGCTGGATTCATGGGTAGGTGAAGGAGTCAATTGCTTTGAGAACTTCCAGGGAGGCCCAGCTACTCTGAACTAGTACGGTTTCTGGGTACCAGTTTTCCCCAAACAGGGCCTTTTGAAAATTATTCCTTTGATAAGCATTGCCCTCTTCTGGATCTCCTTTTGAGGATAAATACATTTGGTGTGATAACACATTCAATCAGAGTTCATCAGTGTGAAAAAAAGAGTGAGCAATAATGACTTGCATGTAAATTTTAGTTTTCTTTCAATATTGAATAAAATGCATAATGTTTGATGCAGTCTTACATGACTTTTCAATTGTAATAAAATCTGTCTTGTAAATACCATAGTACTATGCTAGTGTTCATCAGACATGTTTCTTACAATACTCATTCTGCATAATTCCCGTTGATTAAATAGTATAATGGTTAAAAAAAAGTGTGGACAATGTTGCCTATTTTATTCTTTTTTATGGTATATAACAATTTCTAGAAATCAAATGTGCCCCTGAGAAGTCCTATGGTAATGGTATTGAACCAATTTTTGTCCAAACGTTTTGTCCAAAAGAGTCTGCCTTCCACTCCTCACTGGTTACATTTATTAGAAGACTAGAATGCAGTTTTGGAAACTGAGCTGCTATAACACAATTTCTAGCACTTCTTTCCACTCAGAGATTTTTTTCCTTAGTCACATTGGGAGCTTTGATGGCTAAAGACCCTCCTATGACTTTAGAGTCCATAAGAGTTATACGGAGGACTTTTCAAAACCGTTCTTAGGCATTGCTCTAAATCAGTTATTCTAAGCAGTAGTCAGAAAATCTGCACTTTTATATCCTACAGTCTGGCAACTTACAAAGGAATCATTTATAAGAGTATATTTTGAGAGATAAAAGGCATAAAAGACTCCACTTTAGAAAACTTAATTTTTAATCACAATATTATCTTATCTAGGTGGATTTGATAAAATCAGAGAACAGAGTCTTATCATCACAGATGTTAGATTTGGGGGGACTTGCCTATACCAACTATCTTCTTCCATCTTCCACTTATTTGGCTAAAGCCTTTATTCACCCTGTAACTCTGAAACCCTTCATCTTATTCTGGATCCAGCTTCATTCCCTTGCCTTATCGACTTTATTGTATGATTAGACCTTTTACAGAAGCACATCTAGGTCCTGGAGATTCAACAATGAACAAAAAGATGGAAAAAATCCCTGTTCTCATAAAGCTTATGTTCTAGACAGATGATGAATAAAATAAACAAGAAAAATATATATTACATTATATAGAGATAGGTTTTATGGAAAAAATTATAATTAAAAGTGAGTAGAAAGTTTCGATGGCATGGGAGTGTATAGAACTGTAATTTTATTTAAGGTGGCCCAGAAAGATTTAAGTGAGGAAATAATTGTAAAAGGTGAGGAGCCATACAGATAACTGTGTGTGTGTGTGTGTGTGTGTGTGTGTGTGTGTGTGTGTGTGGAGGGGGGGAGTATCCCAGATAGAGGAAACACAGGTGCAAAGGCCCTGAGGTGGGAGTGGCCCTGACATGTGTGACAATTAGCAAAGGGGCCAGAATGCTGGAGAGGATGAGCCGGAACAGGTATAGCAGCAGAGGAGATCAGAGAAACAACTGAGATAAAATCCTCAGGACTTTATAGGCTATTGGGATTTTTTCTCTACCTTTTATTGAAGGTTTAGAGCAGAGAAATGGCATGATCTTGCACATGTTTAATGGGGTCCCTCTTGTTGCTGTGTTTAGAATGGATCATATGGGTCAGTAGTAGACACAAGTAGACCAGTTAGGAAGCTAGCAATTATCCAGTGAAGAGATAATGGTGGCTGAGATCAAGATAGACAGGCAAGGAAGATGTGGGTATATTTTAAAGAGTCATCAGGGTTTCCTGATAGAAAATAGACAGTTCAGAGACCACTCCAAAGTTTTGGGCTTGTACCACTAGATGAAAAGAACTGCCATTAACCAAAAAGGGAAAGACTTCAGGAGGAACCATTTGGGGGAGAAGATCAGATCGGTTTGCAATCCTTATTTCAAATCCAGAGTTCATAGTAAAGATCCGGGGTGGGCATGTATGCTTTAAAACTGAAAACAGATGGAAGGAGTTACAAATCTTTTGTGTTAGGCGAATACATGCCTGCTGACTAATTTAAACAATGGTGCACAATTGATTACTTCTTAATACATATATAATAGCATAATCTCTTACTAAGGCTCTTCCATGGTCTAAACTTCTGATTTAATTTTACACTAAAACTAGAAAACATTTAAAGCACTGAAACTTCTTAGGAGTGGGTAATTGCCTTATAATTCCAAATGATGATTCGCTTCTTTATCTTTCTCCCTTATACTAGTCAACCTCAGACATTTTCATAGCTTCTGGTCTCAGCTATCCAAGCTTGTAATTAGTTGGTGTTTAAAATATGTTCATTAATCCCTTAATATTTTTCTCTGCTATTTGCTTTGGACTCTAAATGTTTCTACTTGGCCCTTCTTTAGGCCAAATTATTTCTTCTGCTGCCCAAAGCTGAGAGTTTGTATGGAACTAGATGGCTGGAGGGCTTTTCAAATGAGCTGCCCCCACGGCAACTCCTATTTCACTTTTTTCTATTCACTCAGGGCTTTTCTTTCTATGTGGATGAAAATTATACTGCACTGTTTTTTTTCATAGTTCAGGTAATTCCTTTTGATAAATAAAATACAGTATGCTTTTTTTTTTTTTAAGCTCATTTGTTTCCTTCTCTCAGGCACGGCATACCCTGATTTGTCAACACCATATTTGTAAACAGCCCCTACTTATGAATGGCCTGGCTCTCTTACCACCATCTCCTAAAGTAGAGGCACTACAAGGACAGAGTTGATGGGTCCCGAGGGGAGAGGTCTGAGACTACTACCTTTCCTGTAACTTTGCCTGGGGAAGACAGCCTCAGGAAAGGAAAATTAACTCTTACCTTTTCCTCTATCACCAAAAGTTGGGATGAGTGATTTTCTTCCCACTCCTACTGGATATTAAGGGACAGTCAGAAAAATGACAGGATTTTCCTATACATTCTGATGGTTTCTAAGGACAATGTCTGGAATATGGGGACAAGCCAAGGAAAATGCAGATATGGTGACCATTTTATATAGCACATAGTTCCCTGTTCCCAGAATCAAGAAATAATGTTATTCCCACTGTGATGAGTCAAAGAGTCCTCCTAGGCTGGGATAGTACCTCTGCCATTTATGTACGATTATAACAACACGATGTGCTCCAATGTCCAAACAAAGGAGTTTCAAATTAATTTTTGGAACATGATCCATCCTTTATGGTGTATGAGGAAAAAGCCTATCTTAAGCAACTGCTTAAGATGTGCAGGGGGAGGGGCACCTGGGTGGCTCAGTCGGTTAAGCGTCCAACATTCGCTCAGGTCATGATCTCATAGTCCATGAGTTTGAGCCCCATGCTGGGCTCTATGCTGACAGCTCAGAGCCTGGAGCCTGCTTTAGATTCTGTGTCTCCCTCTCTCTCTGACCCTCACCTGCTCACACTCTGTCTCTGTCTCAAAAATAAATAAAGATAAAAAAACACTAGCCAAATCTTGGAAAGAGCCTAAATGTCCATCAACTGATGAATGGATCAAGAAGATGTGGTATATATATACAATGGGACACTACATGGCAATGAGAAAAAATGAAATCTGGCCATTCATAGCAAAATGGATGGACCTAGAGGGAGTCATGCTAAGTGAAATAAGTCAGGAAGAGGACAGATACATATGTTGTCACTCATAGGTCTAATAGGAGAAACCTAATAGGAAACCATGGGAATGGGAAAGACGGGGAAAAGAGTCGGGGAGAGGGAGTGAAGCAAATCATGAGAGACTTTTGAATTCTGAGCACAAACTGAGGGCTGAAGAGGGAGGGGGGAAGAGGAAGGGGAGTGATGGTCATAGAGAGGGGCACTTGTGGGGAAGAGCACTGGGTGTTATATGGAAACCAACTTGGTTATAAACTATACAAAATAAAAATAAAAACATTAAAATACATAAAAATAGATGTGAAAGGGTAAATAAGGAAAGAAAAAAATAGAAGATGGGTCTTAAAATTGTATCAATTACAAAGAGAATCATGGCAAACATTAGAGACTGTGTAGTAAAAAGTTCACATTCTGAGGCCAATTTTTGCATTAGATACAGACTGTCTTACAGATTCGGATCAGAGTTTCTGAGGTTATCTTACCTTTTGAAGCCACTCAGAAATGAAAGATAGTCAAAGCAGGGATACTTTTTCTTATATTAATCAGGAAGGAAAGAAGCAAGATTTAAGAGATGATTAAATTTTCAGTGCCTCAATCAGGGCATAATATTCCATTGAGAACAGAAAACTTGAAACTGTTCTGATCAAGGCAGAACAAGTTGTGTGTATGAGTGTGTGTGTTTGTGAAGAGTGTGTGTGTGTACTCATGTGCACTTATGTGGTGTGTGTGTTTGAGAGGTGGTAGGTAGTGATGGGGGAAGAGTGAAGAAATAAGGAAAAGGAATTAAGTGGCACAGCATTTTCTACTGTTTAGAACAGGTTTACTTAGAGGGGGTGCAGTCACCTAAGATCTTTTAGTCCAGAATCCATGAACCCCTGGGCTACTCAGATTGTATTATTATAACATTTTCAAACCTTTAACAAATGTAGAAATTCTGATTCATTATGGCCAGGATAGCCATGTTTTCAATAGTCTTCTCAGGTCCACACTGATTCTGATGCCAGATTATGTCCCCCACACATTCAGAATTTCTAGGCTGATCTGTCTGTACATGGGCTTGATAAACTCCTCCAAGTCATAAATTTGGGATGTGACTTCCTTTTTCTAGAGAAGAAATCCATAGCTTATGCAGAGTCTCATGGGGTTCTATAACCTCCCAATATCCTAAAAACAAAAACAAAAGCCAAAAAGGGCTGTGTCAGTGGAACTCAAAACTGCTGGTATTTGAAGTTTTTTTCTGTTTCTTCAACCTGCAGGTACAAAGTAAGCTATTCATCGGAAGCTGGGGCAGGGCATACCAGAGCTAGGTCAAATTAACTGATGACATATACTTGTGCTAAAGAAACATCTAAATACAAATAGAATTATATTAAATAAATATGAAAATTTAAGAACCAAACAGATGTCTGCTCTCTTGTGGTTTTGCACTGTGATGACCAAATGATCTGCAGTTGCATAAGTAGAGAAAATTATCTTGCTCTTTATCAGCAGGTGCCAATTAGGATTTTGAAGTCAGTCTGTCTTAAGCATCAAAGCAGCTGCTCAGTCTTTGTTTCTTAATTTCTTTAAAATAAATGGCCAAGCTGAAATCATAGCCCCCTGAACAGAGTTTAAGAGAAAGCATGAAAAAGGTCCATGGCTAAGCTTGCTCTAGGCATGCAAGGCTGGGCTTACTGCCAAGGAGACAACTCTGGAAAAATAGATAAATGACTGAAATAACTCCTGGTCATAGTGCTAAATGGTGGAGGTATTTTACAATCAGGTTTGCAGACTTCCACTTTTTCCTGGACTTTGATTTCATGCCCTAATCAGCCTCGCAGAAAATCAAGTATCAATTTTTTGTCTAGGCATGAAAAATTAATTATTATCAGTTTGTTTATCCAGGCACTCTTTTCTCTTTTTACTCCTTCCTGCCTCCTTCTTTCCTTCCTTTATTGCCTGCCACCCTTCCTTTTTCCTTCCACTTCACAAATATTTAATGAGCATTTATTATGTACATGCTCAATGCCAGAACATTAAATAAATTTAGGAAAAATATATGGTATGAATAAATGTTACCAAAAACCTCAATGATAAATCTAATGATGACATATCTATCCTCATCTTTCTTCACCTCTCAGAAGCATTTAAGATTTAATCACTCCTTTCTTGCAACATTATCTTCCCTTGACTTTCATAAAATTACAATGATATGATTTTGCTCTGACTGGCTACTTGCCATTTTATTTCTCTGGGTCTTCATCCCCTACTTGATGATTAAATGTTACATAAATGCATGTCTTAGGTCACCTTCTGTCTTCTGTCTAGTTATCTCCTCTACTCCTTGGGCTATACATACTATCTATAGGCTGATGACCCCCAAATTTTCATATTCATCCTGAGCCTCTCTATGGAGCACTAGATTTGTATATTTAACTTCTTACTTGATATCTAAACAAGACTCTCTCTCTCATCCTTGATTATACCCCCATAGCCTGGATCTGGTGGTGACATGTCTCTGCTTAGTGTAGATAATTTAACCACAGCCAATCTGTCTCTATGTACTTTTAAAGAATTATCACTGCAAAAATCTATGTGTCATAATTTTTTTAAAAACACTAAATGTTTATGTTCACTACTGGTTTTATTTTTAATTAATCAGTTTATCAGAGTGGCCAAACTGGGCTCTCTTTCAAAACAGTACATACACAAATCCACAATATTTGATATGTGCTTAGGTAGCATACTTTTGAAAATACATTTTTCCATGTGTTAAAATTTTGTCTTTG
The DNA here is from genome assembly GCF_006229205.1 of Suricata suricatta. NCBI lineage: Eukaryota > Metazoa > Chordata > Mammalia > Carnivora > Herpestidae > Suricata > Suricata suricatta. The sequence continues at coordinate 41,566,309 of NC_043712.1, read as the reverse complement.
AAGCTGCTGCTTCCTTCCCAGAAAGCACAAGAAAAAACAATTCCAACAGTACCCAGTGAGTCACATATTAAAGACACTGAGGGCAAGAGATAATTGTGGAGATGTAGAAGAATTTATCTAGTGTGTCATAATATATACTGCTGAATGGTTCACAATTGATGGTTACTGGCATAGTACAAATTTAATTTATTCCTAGAGGAATCAAGATGCAAAGATAGATTATCCTGATGCTCTCAAAAATTTATGCTGGGACTTCAAATGTTTTGTGAAATATTTTCATGCTATGACTAATGTTATTATTATAAATATGGTTTCAAACCCCACTGCTTTTCCTCAGTGTAGTCCTATTTATCCTTAGATATAACAGCTAGATTCACATTTACCAAAGCTGCTTTCCATTTACTGTGCTATTTTAATGTAAGATATGATTAATTAGGAATTTGCATTTCAAACTCACATATGTGTTGCTCTTTAATTTTCTTAACTAAGTTATTTGCAATGTGTGAAAAATGAAAGTAATGTCTCCTATGATTTCTCAAATATTAAATATATATGGAGATAAAATAAGAGCTTACTTGAATGACAGATACTCAAAATGCATTTTAAATAGGTACTGCTGTATCATTAATGTTGACTACTGTCAGCAGAAATGTTCTTTTGAAAACCACTTTACTGAAGAGATCTCTACTTGTCAACTATTATTTTTGACAACTGTTTTCAACAGTAAGATAGTGTATTAAGACATATATATAGTAAGCAGTTAGCAAGAAAAGTTAGCTTCATACTCTTGTAAGTGATATAATTAGGGTTAACAGAGATTGAAGTAAACAGCAAATTTAAGGAGTTTGAAAGGTACAAAAGACAGCAAGAAGTAAAAAAATTTTTACTATAATTGTATAGTAAAATAAGGGAAAAATGGAAATCTATTAATTACATCAAGAATCCTAAGGAGCCATTTTCTATTTCTCAGAAAATAGAGAATATATAGAAAACTATTATATCTAACTGTAACCACTAGAACAAGAATACAAACTGCTCATTCTGCTTAGCTATTGTACAACAAATCTCAAGACTCATTAGTTTACAACAGCAACAATCATTTTATCTCTCATCTGTTCTGTGGGTGAGGTATTTGGAAATGACTTTCAGCAGTTCTGATTCAGAGTCCCTTCTGTTATTCTAGTCATGTGGTGCCTGGAGCTGACACATCCAAATGGTAGAGCAACTAGGACCCGTCCAGGCATCCCGTACCCTTCATGTGGTCTCTATAAACTGGTTTAGCCTTCAGGACAGCCTGGTAGTGTCAGTGCAATCAGACTGCATGTGTAGAAGCTGCATTTTTCCAGAGTGACCAGCCCAAGAAAATGAAGTGGAAGTGCATGGAATTTTTGAGACTTTGCTTTGGAAATCATACAGCATCTCTTGTACCTTAATTTATTGGGCAAGGTCGACAAAGGCCAGTCCAAGTTCAAAGGGAGGAGACACAGACCCCCCATCTTTTCCAAAGGAGACACAGTCAACGTAAAATTGCAAGAACGTATGAAATGGAACACATTGCTGGGGTGATTTTTGGAAATATAATCTGCCAAACCTTCCATATTTTCTGAAGAAATATATAATAAAAAAACAATGCAGACAAAGAATTATGGCATGTACTTTTCTAAATCCTTTACAAATACTAGCCTAATTAATCCTTACAATAATTCTGTGAAAGATACCAATAGAATCCTTTTTTTTTAATTATTTATTTCTGATTAGAAAAGAAACGAGCAAACACAATAGCAACAAAACACTCTCCACAACAGGGAATTTTTAAAAGTAAAAAGGAGTTCTACCTTCACAAGTAATCCAGAGCTATTAGGAGCTCCCTGATGCAATAAGCATTTAAGCTAATGTAGCTCCTGCTAATAGGATTTTACACTGAAAAGTCGTGACTAAGATAGGTAACTTTCCTTCTGCGGTTATTTTAAGCAAAAAGTGTGGTATCCAGGTTTGAGTTGCATTTAATGACTTCTCAAACTTCCTTCCAGTTTTAATATTTTTATTCCTTTTAGAAAAAAAAAAAGGCCTCCAAATTTGGGAGAAGAAATAAAACGTTTCTAAGATGAATCACATAAACTTTATCTGAGGTAATATTATCACTGTATAAAAGAGAACTAGGTCATGTAGGTTAGAGTAATGATTTTCCCAAAGCAGAGACAGTTTCTATAAGGAAAAATCAAACATTTACATATGCCTTCAAAAATACAATTGTTCCTAAAAAATAAGTATTGAATCAGAATATACTTTCTCCAAAGGCAGGACCCTTTTTGTGCAAAATATTCTTGATAACATCTGCATGTAAGTTTAGCTCTGTGAAGTTTAATATTTTAATTGCAATAGGCCTGTTTAATATAGAAAGAAGTGATACATAAGTAAATACCCGCCATGGATCTATTTTGATTACAATGAATTTCTCTGTGCAGAATAATATCAGCATTTTACACTTCCTATGATAAATGTTAGAAAATAGAGAGTTATTCAAAGTAATGTTGGTTAAAAACAATGGATCCATTTCTGTGCATTTAAATACTCAGGTGATTCTACAAAGAAATGCATTTTTTTTCTTTTAATAAATAAATCACTGTACAAGAACGTTGACCAGGTTACTAGCTTTAGCTACTGGGCTGAAAGATTTCAGAATTTTGTTTGTTTTTTTCCTATTGCCTCCTTGATTCAAAATCATACAGCTATCTTTAAGACCCTGGTGTCCTGGTTCCTTTTTTTTTTTCTTTTTTTCTCCCTCTTTCCTGAGGAAGAAATTGTGTCACTTGAGCCAGGTTGCCCTGTGATGCTGTATCCTTCCCTCTGCCCCCAACTCTTCTCCTTTCCTCTCTTCCGGCTTCTCTCTCTCCCTTTTAAATTAAATTCCCTTGCTTTCTTTAAATTCTTAAAATAAACATGCCACTACTCTGGCACCTGCTGTCCTCCTCTCTATCAAATGGACTGATTCTAGTTCATTGGCCATAGACTTTAGTGTTCATCAGAATCACGTGGCATACTTGCTCTAAAATACTGGTTCCCGGATACATCAGTTTGCTAGGGCTGCTGTAACAAAGTAGCATAAAGTGAACAGTTTAAACAAACAGAAATTTACTGTCTGATAATTTCAGAGGCTGTAAGTCCAAAATCAAGGTGTTGCCAAAGTTGATCCCTTCTAAGGGCTGTGGGAGAGAATCTATTCCTTCCTTCTTTCTACTTCTGCTGCTTTCCTGGTAATCGGATTCCTTGGCTTATAGATATCTACCTGCCTTCATGTTCAGGTGGCAGTATTCCTGCGTGTGTGTCCATGTTTCCCCTTTTCATAAGGACCCCATTCAATTGGACTAGAGGCCAACCTTATTCCAGTATGACTTCATCTTAGCCTGATAATTACATCTGCAATAACCCTATTTCTAAGAAAGATTGCATTCTGAGTTACTAGGGGCTAAAACTTACAACATGGGATATTTGGAGGGGACACAGCTGAATATATAACACCCTTTTTGAAAGTTTGACTCATCGGGGCCATGATGACAGCCAGTGAATTGTATTTTTAACAAATACAATGGGGAATTTTGACGCAGAAGTTATCAACTAACTACTTACTCTTTGAAAGCCAGTAAAATCTTGGAAGAACAAGCTCACTTACAGGTTTTTAGAGGCAGTTGCAAAGCTTTTTCTGGCTTTTCCACCAGAAAGACATTACACTAATGTTTCCTTCAGTGTCCCATATATTGCTTGGAAAATAAAAACAAAACCAAAACAAAACAAAAGAGGGACTTTCAATGCAGAAAACCCTTGCTCAAATCCTGTTCCTGCGATTTCATCTTTCATCAGTGTATAATCTTGGACAAGTAACCTAACTTTTGTGAGCCTTTATTTTCACGAATGTAAAATAGGAATAAAATGAGCTGGGAGAAACATAGGAAATATGCCTAGCACAAAGTAAACAGTATAGGCATTGCTCAGACATATATTCTCTATCTAAACTTATGTAAATAAACAGGGAGTGGGAAAACTCACTAAAATAATTCTAAGCTATTTTTAATGTCCAAAACATATTTAGTGTGTACTAGAATGTAAATTCTTTAAGGCAGGAGCTTTATTTTGTTCATTGCTGTAATGTTAGTATGTATTGTAGTACTTAGGACTAGTAGGTGCTCAATAAATAATTAAACATGAAACAAACTTTCAGATAATTAGATAAACAAAAATCAGGGAATTATTCTATTTTTAAAACTACAACAAAATCTATAGCCTTCAACATATTATGACTGAGGCTATATTTCACACACTAATATACAGTGAAAACTTATGTGACATTAAATATTCTTATAAAAGATTATTTTATTTTTTGTCTTTCAATAAATTTATTTTATTTTTATTTTTTATAATAGTTTATTGTCAAATTGGTTTCCATATAACACCCAGTGCTGTTCCCCACAAGTGCCCCCCACCATGACCATCACCCCCTTCTCCCTCCCCCTCCCCCTTCAGCCCTCGGTTCATTTTCAGTATTCAGTAGTCTCTCATGATTTGTGTCCCTCTCTCTCCCCAGCTCTCTTTCCCCCTTCCTCTCCCCATGGTCCTCTGTTAGGTTTCTCCTGTTAGACCTATGAGTACAAAC
>NC_043712.1:41535455-41561561 GCF_006229205.1 Suricata suricatta | reverse complement strand
TACACCGCATCTTCTTGATCCATTCATCAGGTGATGGACATTTAGGCTCTTTCCATGTTTTGGCTATTGTAGAAAGTGCCGCTATGAACACTGGGGTACATGTGCTCCTATGCATCAGCACTTCTGTATCCCTTGGGTAAATCCCTAGCAGTGCTATTGCTGGGTCATAGGGGAGTTCTATGGATAGTTTTTTGAGGAACCTCCACACTGTTTTCCAGAGTGGCTTCACCAGTTTACATTCCCACCAATAGTGTAGGAGGGTGTATTTTATTTTTAAACTTTAATTAAAGTTAGTTAACATATAGTATAATAATGATTTCAATAATATAATCTAGTGATTCATCACTTACATATAATAACCAATGCTCATCCCAACAAGTGTCCTCTTAATGCCCCTTGCCCATTTAGCCCATCCTCCCACCTCCCACGCCATGAGAAACCCTCAGGTTGTTCCCTATATTTAAGAGTCTCTGATAGTTTGCCTCCCTTTTTGTTTTTATCTTATTTTTTGCTTCAATTCTTCTATGTTCAACTGTTTCATTTCTAAAATTCCACATATGAGTGAAATCATATGATATGTGCCTTCCTGTGACTGACTTATTTCACTTAGCATAATATATCCTAGTTCCATCCACATTGTTGTTACTGGCAAGGTTTCATTTTTTATTGCTGAGTAATATTCCATTATATATATAATATATATATAATATTCCATTATATATTCCATTCTAATGGAATATGTATACATATAATGGAATATACCACATCTTTTATATACATTTATCAGTCGATGGACATTTGGGCTCTTTCCATACTATGTCTATTGTCAATGGTGCTGCTATAAATATTGGGGTCCATGTGACCCTTTGAGTCAGCACTCCTGTATCCTTTGGGTAAATTCCCAGTAGTGCTCTTTCTGGGTCATAGAGTAGTTCTATTTTTGTTTTTTGAGGAACCTCCACACTGTTTTCCAGTGTGGATGCACCACTTTGCATTCCCACCAACAGTGCAGTGCAAGAGGGTTCCCATTTCTTTCACATCCTTGCCAGCATTTGTTTTCTGAGTTAATTTTAGTCATTCTGACAGGTATGAGGTGTTATCTCAGTGTGGTTTTGATTTGTATTTTCCTAATGATGAGTGATGTTGAGCATTTTTTAATGTGCCTGTTAGCTATCTGTATGTCTTTTTAGGAAAAGTGATTACTTGTGTCTTTTGTCCATTTCTTCACTGGATTGTTCTTTGGGTGTTGAGTTTGATAAGTTCAGGGAATTATTCTATCTTTAAAACTACAACAAAATCTATAGCCTTCAACATATTATGACTGAGGCTATATTTTACACACTGATATACAGTGAAAAATTATATGACATTAAATATTCTTTTATTATAGATTTTGGATACTAACCCTTTATCTGAGATATTGTTCACAAATATCTTCTTCCATTTTGTAGGTTGCCTTTTAGTTTTGTTGACTGTTTCATTTGCTGTGCAGAAGGTTTTTATCTTGATGAAGTCCCAACAGTTCATTTTTGGTTTTTTTTTCCCTTGTATCTGGAGACATGTCAAATAACAAGTTGCTATGGCTGAGGTCAAAGAGGTTGTGCCTGTTTTCTCCTCTATTGTTCTGATAGCTTCTGGTCTCACATTTAGGTCTTTCATCCATTTTGAGCTTATTTTTGTGTATGGTGTAAGAAAGTGGTCCAGGTTCATTCTTCTGCATGTCACTGTCCAGTTTTTCCAGCACCATTTGCCAAAGAGACTGTCTTTTTTCCCCCCACCATTGGATACTCTTTCCTGCTTTGTTGAAGATTAGTTGGCCACACATTTGTGAGTTCATTTTCGGGTTCTCTATTCCATTCCACTGATTTATGTGTCTGTTTTTGTGCCAGTACCATACTGATTTGATGATTACAGCTTTGTAATACAGCTTGAAATCTGGAAATGTGATGACTCCCGCTTTGGTTTTCTTTTCAGGATTCTTTGGCTATTTTCTGGTTTCTTACAAATTTTAGGATTATTCTAGCTCTGTGAAGAATGCTGGTGTTATTTTGATAAGGATTGCTTGAATATGTAGTTTGCTTTGGGTAGTATCAACATTTTAACAATATTTGTTCTTTCAATCCATGAACATGGAATGTTTTTCCAATTTTTGTGTCTTCTTCAATTTCTTTCATAAGCTTTTTATAGTTTTCAGTGTATAAATTTTTTATGTAGTTAGGTTTATTCCTAGGTATTTTGTTTTTTGGTGCAACTGTAAATGGGATTGATTCCTTGAGTTTTATTTCTGCTGCTTCATTATTGGTATATAGAAGTGCAACTGATTTCTGTACATTGATTTTATATCCTGCAACTTTGATAAATTTATGTGTCAGTCCTAGCAGGTTTTTGGTGGTCTTAAGGTTTCCATATAGAGTATCATGTCCTCTGAGAATAATGAAAGTTTGACATTCTCCTTGCTGATTTGGATGCCTTTTATTTCTTTGTGTTGTCTGATTGCTGAGTTAAGACTTTCAACACTATGTTGAATAATAGTGGTGAAAGTGGACATTCTTGTCATATTTCTAACATGAGGGGGAAAGATCTCAGTTTATCCCTACTGAGGATATTAGCAGTGGGTCTTTCATAGTTGGCCTTTATGATCTTGAGGTATGATCATTCTATCCCTACTCTCTTGAGGGTTTTTATGAAGAAAGGATGATGTATTTTGTCAAATGCTTTTTCTGCATCTATTTAAAGGATCAAGTGGTTCTTGTTCTTTCCTTTATTAATGTGATGTGTCACACTGATTGATTTATGGATATTTAACCAGCCCTACATCACAGGAATAATCCCACTTGATCATGGTGAATAATTTTTTAATGCAATGTTGCTCGTATCTTGTTGAGAATTTTTGCATCTGTGTTCCTCTGAGAACTTGGTCTGTGTGTCTTCTTTTTAGTGGGGTCTTAGTCTGGTTTTAGAATCAAGGTAATGCTGGACTTGTAGTATGAGTTTGGAAGTTTTCCTTACATCTCTATATTTTAGAACAGCTTCAAAAGAATGGCTGTTAACTCTTCTTTAAGTGTTTGGTAGAATTCCCCTAGAAAGCCATCAGGCCCTGAACTCTTGTTTTTTTGGGAGATTTTTGATTACTGATTCGATTTCTTTACTAGTTATGGGTCTATTAAATTTTTTAATTTCTTCCTGTTTCTGTTTTGATAGTTTATATGTTTCTAGAAATTTGTTGGCATATAATTGCTCATAATATTCTCTGAGTTCTCTAAGTCTTGTATCATGACTTTGGTTTGTTTCCCTCCTTCTTACTGCTTCATTTTTCTCTATAATTTTATCTTCTATATCACTGATTTGCTACTCTGCTTCATCTACCATTGCTGTTGTGGCATACCTCCAAGATTTTATCATGGTTATAGCACTTTAAATTTCATCCTGACTAGATTTTATTTCTTTTATCTCCATAGAAGGTGATTCTATGCTTTTTCGACCCCAGCTAGTATTCTTATTACCATGGTTCTAAATTCTAGTTCAGACATCTGGCGTATGATTAAGCCCCTTGCTGTAATTTCTTCCTGTTCTTTCTTTTGGGGGGTGAATACCTTAGTTTCATCATTTTGGAGGAAGAATAAAATAATAAAATAAAAAATTTAAAAAAAGTTAAATAAAGAAATCTAGATCCTTGGTGTGTTTTTGTTTGCTTGTTAAAAGAAGCTTGATAGAATAGAGAGAAAAAGAAAGAGAGGTAGAAAAAAGTAAGAAAAAATGAAAAAAAAATAAAATAGAATAAAATAAAATAGAATATAAAATTTAAAAAATACAAAAATAAAGTAAAAATCATAAAATAAAATTTTCTCTTTCTGTATCCAAGCAAGAGGAAGAAAAGAAAGAGAAAAACAATTTAAGCAAAAACGGAAGCAAAGAAAATGAACAAATAAATGGACTAGCAAACAGAATGAAACCCAAATGAAGTTACATCCAGGTTCCCCAAGAAGTGAAACTGTGAAGTACTCTATAATCCATGCAGGTGGAGTGACTTCAGCTGGTCTTCTAGGGAATGTGCTTAAAGGGCTCATTGGTTGGGGCCTGGTGAAACAACTCCGTTTTTTCCAGCTTGATGGGTTGGATCAGTGTGGCACACATGTGCAGGAGAGATGGAAATGGCTTCACCCAGTTCCCTAGCTCTATGGTACAGGAACTTGGTGCTCTCACAAAACTGGGACCAAGTATCCCTCCTTTGTCTCATGCCTCTGTCCACCCCTTACTTCTATGCTGTCCATATCCAAGCTGTCCCTCCAGGGTTTTATTTCAGATGGGGCTGTGTTTTGAAACCTCACATTTCATAGTTCCTAATGGCTTGGGGACCTGCCAACTCTGTGGGAGGTCTTGCTGAGCAATGGCTGGGTGACGGCTTGCCCCAGAAAACATTCATGGGATCGCGCAGTGCCAGAGGTTCAGAGATTATGGCAAACTACAACATACAATGGGTGCCAGGTTTCACCACACTCTGGCATCTTTGTCCCAATACCAGCAAACACGGCTGCTCTCTGGGGTCTGCTGGGACCTTTGTCTATAGGAAGACGGTATGGCTTCTACCAAATGCACTACAGGCAGGGAAACTACTTTTCTCCATGTGGCACACAGACCCCTCAGACTGTGCTGCTTGCTCCTGGGGATTCACTGTACTTCCTCCCAGAGCACCACCAGGCACTGAGCTCTGAAACTTCAGACTCTGCACTCCACTGTTTATTGAATCTTGGTGGTACTGAAACCCTCTCCATTCTTCCCATCAATGAAATCTGTGGGGAACAGATTTATTGTCCAGTTCCCTGTGAGCGTTTTCATTCTTTATCTTTCTCTGCAGCTACTTTCAGGGAAGCGCTTTTTTGGCTTGTTCCCAATGTGCCACACTCTCCCCTTTTCTCTTTCTCTGTTCTCTCTCTGCAAAAACTCCCTGCCTTCTGTGGCTTTTCTCTCCCACAGTTTGCTTCTCTGCACTGCATATCTGCTGAGTTCTGTACCTCAGGTTATGCAGATTGTTGTGTGAATCCTGAGATCAATTTCCTAGATGTTGAAAATGGTTTGGTGCTGATCTAGCTGGGTTTCAGGGATGAGACAAGCTCAGGATCTCCATGCTGTGCCACCATCTTAACTCTTCTCCTCTTTTAATAAAGAGAGTTGGGGAGGGAGAGGGACGCAAAACCTGAGAAACTACTGAATACTGAAAATGAAGCAAGGGAGAGGGGGAGGGGGAAGGGAGGGGGTGGTAATAGAGAAGGGCACTTGTGGGGAAGAGCACTGGGTGTTATATGGAAACCAATTTGACAAAATATTAAAAAATAAAAAAATAAAATACCAAAAAAATTTAGATGATACGTTGTTGAACAATATTCCAGGACATGATGAACAAAGATTAGCAGCAGCAAGTTGCCCTATCTGCCAAAATATTCCATGTAGACACAAGTCATGCTTTTGTGGGTGGAATAGATTAAGCCATATTAAACAAAAGTACTAGAAATCTGACAGGCCTCCTGGATACTCCAGGTGCATGAACATGTAGCAGGTAGAGGAACTAAAAGATAATTTTGAATGATGGCATAGTACTTCAATGTGTTCATACACCATGATTTATTTAATAATTTTGGAAAGATGTTTAGTTTATTTCTGATTCAAGTAAAGAGTAAGGAACCCATAATTATATATGGAAGGATTCTGAAAATCAAAGTCATGGTTGAATTGGGATAAGCATTGCTTAATTAGTTAATGTCTCATCAAAGATTTCCATAAAGAATGTGAATGGACCCAAAAGAAATATATACTATAAAATAAGGCAATAATAAAATGAGCAATAAATAGAATCAAGAAAAATGCCATATCATACAAAGTATTAGTGCCAATGGAATAAATAAAATAGATATATCTGCATCACCAAAGATTATAATTAGAATACACTTATTATTGACTTCCTGGAAGCTATGAGCACTGAGCTCTGGATCCCAGGGTGTTTAGTGGAATATGATTTCACGGGGATATGATGGGTGTAAAAAGAAGCAAACAAATAAAAACAGATTACATGGCCATTATGTGTGGGAAACAACAGGCTAAAAACACATGAAATTTTTTCCCTGTGGTTCATCAGAGCGTTTACTATTCCAGTGTGCACTTTGAGTCCTCAAAAATGATCACAGAGTGTATATGGCCTTTTCAAAACTTATTTGGCACTGAGCACTTTTATTTACTGAATGTCACCAGAGGATAGTGTTCTATGGAGTGTCCTTTAATATTGGTTTTCAGGATATTCAAAGCCAGGTTTGCAATGTCACTGTAGCAACTATTTTTTTACTTAGTTGTCTTTTTCCTACACCTCATTCATATCCATACATATGTATCTATAATTATATCTCCGTTTTTATTTATCTGCTCTAGACACAGACACACCATCATTTTTTATTGTATGTATTCCCTGTGAATCTTTTGTGGAACTGTTTGTGTAAAGAATTATTAGTATCTAATTAAATCATGATTAAGGTTTTCACATTTGTTGTGTAATAAGAGGGCCTGCCCAGACAAATTTTAAAATAGTGAAGCTCTTTCTCTGACTGTATTAGTATACTTTTTCTTTGTTTTTGTGTCATCTTTCCCACTATATTTCCATAGTTACTTATTCTGGTCATGCTCTCAGTTAGTTGCTAGCTACATTTGTCCTTACACAGCCATATGGCAAAGCTGCCTCCTAGGCACATATTGCATGTGGCTGGTGTATGGGAGTAACATTGAATGACTATCCCTCACTTTCAGAACCTGCATTAGGGTTTTCTTCACCAAAGTATTGTTGGAAGAGATCATGGAGAGGACACGACCACTGGTTGACCTAAGAAAGGGACTCAGGCAACTGAAAGCTCCTCTCCCCCTCCTCTGTCCTTGGAATGTATACTCTCCCCACTGTTTTCATAGCTTGAGCCACTTCAAGGACACAACCTTGAAACAGTAATGTGCTTTTGAGACCATCTGGATGGTACACATAACTGAACCCCTGAACCCATTAAAGTCTCTATATAAACTTTAAAGAATCAGGCAGGTGGGGACGGAGAGCTACTCATCTTACAGCTATCTAAGACAAGCCTTGCAAGTAAATTTCCTTGCTTATTAAAACTGCCGCCTGCCAATGTGGAGTGGCCTTTTTCTTTTGTCTCTCCTTGCTCTCCATGTTTGGGGTCACATTCAAAGTTCTCTTTACAGCCTACAGGTGGGGACAGGTCCATCCACCTCATCCTAGGGAGTTCTCTAGGTTTCAAACCAAAAAATACTAACTAGATTAATTACTTACCTAAAATGGAACTCTCCCCAGGAGAATTTTTGTATTTAATATTAACTGTTTTTCTTTTTTCATATAAGTGGTCTTAACTGGCACCTCTGTACATGATATCAAAGAACTGCTTGTTTTGCCTGAAAACAGAGAACTGTTAAGAAGTGGGTCTTAGGAAACTTTTAAGAACTGTTTGAAGGGAAAAGTGGGTACTAGCTTCCTTAGCTGTCTGAATGCTGGGGGTTCATTTGAATGATGGAAACTTTCCCCCTGAGTTTATTTTTTTTAATTTTTTTTAATGTTTTATTTATTTTTGATACAGAGAGAGACAAAGCATGAGAGGGGGAGGGTCAGAGAGAGAAGGAGACACAGAACCGGAAGCAGGTTCCAGGCTCTGAGCTAGCGGACAGCACAGAGCCCGACGCGGGGCTCGAACCCACAAACGTGAGATCTGACCTGAACCAAAGCCGGTGGCTTAACGGACTGAGCCACCCAGGCGCCCCTCCCCCTGAGTTTAAAGGGCAAATGTCAGTGGCAAAATCAGGTGCCAGTTGTGCATAGAATGTGCCAAATAGATTGGTGTTTTTGTGTAATTTTGAGAAAGGATAATGGTACTGAATTATAAGGAATGACGTTGAGATGTGACTATTCATGTCACTTCAACAATGTGTGTTAAGTTTCCAATCTCAAATCCACAGCCGACTCTGTTCTAGGGAATGGAGGACACAAAAATGACAAAACCCCCATCTTTTGGGGTTTGTATCTGATTTAAATTTAACTCACAAGCAGGCAACCAGAAATATTTGTGTTTTAATAGCATGTTGACGTAACTTGATGATCACATGTAGAGTCAGGAATGAGTATTTCTCACCTGAATGTTTCCTTTTCTGACATGCGCGTGTGTTTTGCTAGTCCTTTTCCCTGGAATTCCTTTCCCCACATACTACATCTGGATCCTACCTGTCCTCCAGATCTCAGCCCTAAGGGCACATTGACAGAGACACCTTCCCTCTTTGGTTTTTCTGTGATCTCTAACTAGTATGTAACTGCTTAAGGACAGCAGCCTTGTCTGCCTTGAACGTCACATTTTAAGTTACTTAACTAGTTAGTAAACTCAATTCATTTTAATTTAACCCACTAAATTAACACATTTAACTTATTACTGAATGAATATTATTTGACCAGGTAGGGAATCATTTATTTTGGTGGCAGGAATATTCTAGACATTAGAGAGTCATCCTCTATGATGAAGTGTAGATGATTCATTAGCCCTCCTCATAGTTCAGATGAAATAAACTTTATATCTATCTCATTTCAGCAAATAAGTGTAGTCTAAAATGTTAACTTCTCAGATACCCTGATTTCCAATGAAATAGACACTATAGCTCAGGTCACCAGACAGTCTTTATAAATAAATACATTGAAATTTAGTTTAATTATCTATATCCTGTGAATTTGCATATGTCAAGCCAGATTTCTTGTGCTGGATAACCTCTGACTATAATTGCAATTGACTGCTTGATCTATAAGGCTGAAAGTAAGATATTTGAATGTAGTGATCACATAAAAAGAAGTTACTCTAGAAAGCCTTCTCAGAGTAACCAGCAGGATTTTTAGAAGACAGCTCCAAGAGTGGTGTGAGTTTTATAAGCCTAATAATGTTCAAATAAAACATAAAAATATGAAAATGACCAGTTTGTTACTAAGATTTTTAAACCATGCCAGTCATTTTAAGGAACATTTCAGTCTCTACCACCCAAATTTTCAAAAGAAATCATTGCTAACGGCAATCTATCTGGGGATAAAGATCGCCACCTGCTAGCAATTATTTAAATATTTTTTACTGCTTTGGCTTTCTGTAATATCGAATTAGAATATCTCTGGAATACCAAATTGACTCACATATTTAACCAATGGGTATATTTCCATATATCAGTAAAATATTATCTCTTCAAAATACATAAATCACAAGAAATTTTACATTTTGAGAAACTTGAGAAGTCAAGAATAAACCAGTATTGACAATCTGAAACATTAATACATTAAGACCAGAAGGATGAAATCCATTGTCTTCTATAGCTTTATTACAAGGAATCTTCTATGTACCAGTTTAAACATGAATTATTGAAATACCTTATAGATTACTACTGACTGATTCAATAGCTAATTTATTCATTTCTGCCAACATGGTGTTGGCATGTAAATCCAACTTTTTTTGCACATCTTGATAGTTTTTGTTCATGTAAGATCCAATTATGTGATTTCACTTTTGACCAAAAATATTAATCAACCTAAGACACATTAGGTGTACCCTTAGGGGTGCAGATAAAAAATATTTTTCTACCTTATTTTCACTGATGAATATATGAAAAAACCTTAAAAGTTATACCATCAAAAATTAAACGTTTAATCACAGGGTCTGATTTAACTCCCATACATTATGTATTTGCCACAGTTGGTAACATTTCTATATGATAATTTTTCAGTCTATCTAAACACAGTTTTTTAAATATGATTACCTACAAATAACTGCCATTCAAAGAAAGGCGCTTTTAGGTTACCACTTAAATTCATGTCAAATGCAATGTATTTCCCAATTTCCCACCGTAAACTAGTCAACTGGAATAATGACAGCCTGGTAAGAAGATTTAGACTATTTAATATCATTTAGGATTCTTAAAAAACCAATTTCATAATTTTTGGTTACTTTCCATAAATTATAAAGTATTTATAAAGATTTCAGACAAGTTAATTAATACCTTTAAAAGTCTTTCTTCATGTTTTATTCTTAAAGATTTGCACAATTTCTTATAAAGAGGTATTTGTCATGAAAATAAAATATAAAACTGACCAATAAATTTCTCATTAAGTGGAAAAACCTCTCTACTTTCATACCCAATCTAAGACCAAAAAAAAAAAGGTCTCCATCCTAAAGTTTCTTTATTTTTCTCAATCCCCATTCTGTCATTAAAAGCTAAAAGAGGTTCCCATATTGTAAGTTTATGTACATATCTCAGCTCTGGAATATGAGCTCTAGGAGCTCAAAGAAAAGTCCATACACCGATTTTGGAAATTGCTGAATCTGAAGACATGAGCTTTTGGTTCCATGCTTAAAAATAATTATCTATGCTTAATTCCAAAAATAGACTTTCAGGGTCTGTCACTATTTTAAGAACTGAAGGAAAAACTTGGGTTGTTTTCCTTCCTTCCTTCCTTCCTTCCTTCCTTCCTTCCTTCCTTCCTTCCTTCCTCCCTCCCTCCCTCCCTCCCTTCCTTCCTTCCTTCCTTCCTTCCTTCCTTCCTTCCTTCCTTTCTTTCTTTGGCTTGGCTGCTGCTTATGTCCTCATGGGACCCAGGTAATACTTCTATTCATTTGTGAGTAAGTAGATTGGAAATTCGAGATCTGCTTCTTGGCCTACATGAATGCTACCAGGTAAGGCCTACTTTCCAATTCCATCTCTAAATGTAGCTCTTTCTACACCAGTACAAGACCATTATTTTGTCCACCAGTGTCCATTATTTTGTGGCTGGTTTACTTTTTGTTAAAGCTAATGTCAGAATGCTTACCCTTGTGTCTAAGAATGTTTCACAGTTATAAATATACAACTGCCAATTCATATTTTAAATGCAATCAAAAGAGAATTTTATGTTTAAAATTTTTGGTTTTGACTTTAAAAATGACTACAAGTTTCAGAGCCAAAAATAATCAGTTCCCTAGGAGGAATCATATGTTACCCTTAATATTTTGATGCAAATCATAATATCTTTTAAACTCATTTAAAGTATTTTATAGTGATGCATCTTGTGGTGGATCTTCTTTGTTCATTGCCCATTTCTCTGGAGAATAATTTTCCAATCTCATATTTAAGGGAATAAGAGGAGATTGGAATTATAAGCCTTATTGCAAAGTTCTGTGGGGGATAGGCTAAGGGAAAATTTGATGAGGGGCACAGTAGGCTTTGGAAGGAGATTCACAGCTAATTCTAATTCTCTACATTCACAATGGTCCCTTCCCTAAAATGTATCTGGTGTCTTGAACCACAGAGCCTTCTTAATTTAATTTCTATGAAGAATAAAACTCCCAATACTATTTTGGATGGGTGAACAGATCTGGGCTTCTATTTACTTTTCATACAGCCTTTGAAAACAAGACTTCATCTTCAATCTTAGCTTTCCTCAGGCCTTCACAGGCATATGACGTCTATAACTTCTGAGCATTTGGGGGATCTACCACCTGAATCAGCTCACCTCAAACCTGCTTCATTCTCTGGTGACATTTAGACTTCCAGTCTCTTTGCTCTGCTAAGTCCTTAGCACCCGGCTATCTAATTTCCATTTCCCATCATTTTATTGATACCACGTTTCTGCTGTGACCTCTTCTCTCCTTCTCATTGTCATTTCTGCATAGCCAATTAATAAAGTTTCAGGAGAGAAGTAGAGATAATGCATGCATTCCATATGCCATATTTCCTCCTCATCCATTTATCACAAAGAAAAAAAATCTCTATAATAAGCATATGTAATCTTGAAAGCAGTTATGAAATTGTGCTTCCAATATCCCATGCTCTATCTAGAATTTTTAAAGTACCTTCTCATGAATCTTGTTGGTCCATCCTCTAAACATTTTATGATGATGTTGGCTTTAGTTTTAATACAGTAGAGATTTTCATACATCAAACATATATGGAACATCTGCTATATGGGATACCTGGGTTTGGTGGTGGAAGCACTGTTAGATTCGTTGTACATATCACTCTTTCTGTCTTACTCTGTTGATTGAATTTATCTGTCTTGAACACATAAATTTTACAAAGACTTTCCAATAGCTCCTCGCTTTAGTTTCCTTTGGGGATTTCTGTTCATACTTCAATTAGTCTCACAACTCTGTTGGTACTCTCTGGTTAGAGTGGCCATATTTGCTGAAACAAAAATCAGGGTTTATTGTCTATTGGTCTTAAAAGGAACTCTTTGGCCTGACTTGTGGATTTACCTTAATGGACATATAAAAATCAAATAATCTTTAGTAATAGTTCAATGTAATAAAAAACATTTTGAAATATGAGTTAACATTAAGATAGTCTGAAAAGATAAATATATCTCTTGAAAGAAGTTAAACAAGAAGTCTATAGTTAATAAATTCCTCATTTTGAAAGTATGCATCTGCAGGAAATCAGAATGATTCTAGGGTGTCTTAAGTATGGTGGGATGAAGTCATGGTATGATTCGGTTAACCAACAACTAGAAGTATTTCAGGAAATGAACACCTTTCTCAGTGTGTTTTATATTTTATTTAAACAGATAAGGAAACAGATTCACCCTTCCAGGCTTATAAACATGGGAAGACAAGCTGTGAAACTACTCACACAAAAATAAAAAATTCTAACAACTTATCTTCTTAGCTTTAGGGCTATAAGCATAAATAATTTAAAAGAACTTCCAATTTGCTTTCTCTAAAGCCATTTTAATGCAAACAAACGAGCAAAATCCTGAATGAATTTCTTTCACTCTTTCAAGGCAACCCCCCCCCAAAATCCGTGTTCTTTGCGACATTAGTAAATCACATTGACTTGGTTGTGTTAAACTCAGAGCCTAGTTATTTCAGTGTTGCCCCCAATCCTTAGTGTTCTTGGGCAGAGGCTACAGATCTAACCATGTTTCTCAGTGGTTTAAGGCACTGAATCAGATTTTAGTCTATTTTTATTTATTTTTGTTTTTTTATTTGAGTATAATTGACACATAATGTTACATTAGTTTTAGGTGTACAACACAGTGAAACAATCTCTATGCATATTATGCCTGCTCACCACAAGTGTAGATAACATGTGTCAACCATACAGTGCTATGACAATATCATTGACTGTATTCCCTATGCTGTCTTTTATTTCCATGACTTATTCATTCCATAACTGGAAGTCTGAATCTCCTGCTTGCCTTCACCCATTTTGCCCATCCTCCCACACCCCTTCCCTGGCATCGAGTTTGTTCTTTGTATCTATAGGTTGGAGTCTGCTTTTTGTTTATTTGTTTGTTTTGTTACTTAGATTCCACATATGAGTGAAATCAAATTGTATTTATCTTTCTCAGTCTGACTGATTTCACTTAGCTTAATAGCCTCTAGGTCTATCCATTTGTCTCATCCTTGTTTATGGCTGCATAGTATTCCCCTGTGTGTGTGTGTGTGTGTGTGTGTGTGTGTGTGTGCGCGCGCGCAAGTGCAAGCATGCGCACGTGTGCCTGTGTGTATGTCACATCTCCTTTTCCCATTCATCAGTCGATGTACACTTAGGTTGCTTTCATATCTTGGCTCTTGTAAATAATGTAAAACTATAGGATGCATATATCTTTTTAAATTTACGTTGTTTCCTTTGGGTAAGTACCCAGTGTGGAATTACTGGATTGTTTGGAATTTCTATTTTTAATTTTTTGAGGAACATCCATACTGTTTCTCACAATGGTTGCACCAATTTACATCCCCATCAACAGTGTATGAGGGTTCCTTTATCTACACATCTTCACCATCATTTGTGATCGCTTGTCTTTTTGATAATAGTCATTCTCACAGGTATGAGGTGATGTCTCATCATGGTTTTGATTTGCATTTCCCTGATGATTAGTGATGGTGAACATCATTTCATGTGTCTGTTGGCCATCTATATATCTTTGGAAATATCTCTATTCAGGTCCTCTGCCCATTTAAAATATTTTTTTGAACGTTTATTTATCATTGAGAGACAGAGAGAGACAGAGCATGATCATGGGAGGGACAGAGAGCGGGGAGACACAGAATCTGAAGCAGGCTGTAGGCTCTGAACTGTCAGCACAGAGCCTGAAGCAGGGCTCGACTCACAAACCGTGAGATCATGACCTGTGCTGAAGTCAGATGCTCAACCAGCTAAGCCACCCAGGCATCCGTTATTTTTAAATAAGACTATTTTTTTTTTGTGTTGAGTAGTAGAAGTACTTTACATATTCTGGATATTAATCCCTTATCAATTATATCATTTGCAAAATATCATGTGCAAAACCTTCTACCACTCAGTAGGTGCTTTTTTGATTCATTGATGGTTTCTCTCACTATGCCACAGCTTTTTATTCTGGTGTAGTCCCAAAAACTTATTTTTACTTTTGTTTCCTTTGTCTGAAAAGACATATCTAGAAAAACGTTACCACTGAAGTCAGAGAAATTACTGCCTGTACTCTCTTTTAGGATTTTTATGGTCTCAGGTGTCACATTTAGGTCTTTAATCCATTTTTTAAATGTGTGGTGTTAGAATGTGGTCCAGTTTCATTCTTTTGCATTCTTTTGTAGCAGTCCAGTTTTCCCAGCACCATTTATTGACATGCTTTTTCTCCATTATATATTATTGCTTCCTTTATCATAGGTTAACTGATCATATCAATGTGGGTTTATCTCTGGGCTCTTTATTTTGTTCTACAGATCCATGTGTATAGTATATTTCTGTGCCAGTACCTTACTGCTTTGGTTACTGCAGCTTTGCAGTAAACTTGAAATCCAGAATTGCGACACCTCCTGCTTTGTTCTTCTTTCTCAAGATGGCTTTGGGTATTTGAGGTCTTTTGTGGTTCCATACAAATTTTAGTATTATTTGTTCTAGTATGTAAAAAATACTATTGGCATTTTCACAGAGACTGCATTGAAACTTCAGATTACTTTTGGCAGTATGGACATTGTAACAATATTAATTTTTTCAATCTATGACCATGAGACATCATTCCATTTGTGTCATCTTCAATTTCTTTCATTGGTGTTTTATAGTTCAGAGTACAGGTCCTTCATCTCTTTGGTTAAGTTTATTCCTAGGTATTTTACTCTTTTTGGTGAAACTGTAAATGGAATTGTTTTCTTAGTTTCACCTTCTGCTACTTCATCATTAGCATGTAGAAATGCTACCAATTTGGGGGCATTAATTTATATCCTACAACTTTAATGAATTCATTTATTACTTCTAATAGTGTTTCCGTGGAGTCTTTACGGTTTTCCATGAATGGTATCATGTCATCTGCAAATAGTGACAGTTTAACATATTCCTTACCATTGTGGATGCCTCTTATTGTTCTTCTCTGATTGCTATTGCTAGGACTTCAGGTCCTACATTGAATAAAAGTGATGAGAGTTGATAACCCTGTCTTGTTCCTCATCTTAAAGGAAAAGCTCTCAGTTTTTCACCATTGAATCTGATGTTAGTTGTGTTTTTTAAAAAAATATATATAGACTTAAAAAAATTTCAATGCAGTTTTAAGGGATTGAAATTTCTTTTTTTAATTTTTTAAAGTGTTTTATTTATTTATTTATTTATTTTTTGAGAGAGAGAGAGAGTGTGTGAGCAGGGAACAGTTAAAGAGAGAGGGAAACACAGAATCTGAAGACAGGCTCCAGCTCTGAGCTAGCTGTGAGCACAGAGCCCGACGCGGGGCTCGAACCCACGAACTGTGAGATCATGACCTGAGCTGAAGTCGGACACTCAACCGACTGAGCCACCCAGGCACCCATCATATATAGACTTTCTTGTGTTGAGGTATGTTTGCTTTAAATCCATTTTATTGAAAGTTTTTTTAAACAGATGTTGAATTTCGTGAAATGCTTTTTCTGCATCTATTGAGTCAATCATGATTTTTATCTTTTTTTTGATGTAGTGTATCACATTGATTATAAATATTGGACCTTTCCAAGAATAAATCCTACTTGATTGTGGTAAAGGATCCTTTTAACACATTGTCGAATGTGGTTTCTCAATATTTTGTAAAGAATTTTTGCATCTATGTTCATCAGGGATAATGACCTGTAGTTTTCTCTTTTTATGGTGTTTTCGTCTAGTTTTGGCATCAGGGTAATGGTAGAATGTATTTGAAAACTTTTGTTTCTTTCTGTTTTTTTCAGCATAATTTGAGGAGAACAGGTATTAGTTCCTCTTTAAATGTTTGGAAGAATTTACTTGTGAATCCATCTGGGTCCCGGACTTTTATTTTTTTTAGATTTTAATTATTGCAAATCAGTGGATTTTAAATCAATAGTGTCCAAGACAAGCATATTGAACAGTTTCTTCATACTTCAGTAGTCCCTGGACCGGACCACAGATTTGTAAAACAGAACCTAATAGAGTAGTCAGAAATGTTAGCATTTTCTATCCTTGAATTCAGGTTAGTGTGATAATGTTAACATATGGAAACTTTTTAGCCTGAAGAATAAAAAATGTAAACAATTTGTTTTCTTTATCCTAGATGCTGTTCATTTTAGCTAATGAGCTGGGATATGGCACAAATGATATTTTTAATATCAAGTTTTGTAACTCTTCTAAAAATGTAACTATATTACTTTAAATGGAAACACTGCTTTGTATGCTTAATATGGGCGAATCAAAAGCTTCCACACTTATGTGTAGAGAACAGAGTAACAATCGACACAACTGCCACGGTTCTATGAATGTTGTGCTCACATCTACCCTCTGATTAATTCTATGGGTACTTTGTGGTATTTGGATAAATACTGTGTTTTTAAAATTAATTTCTTCATGTAACTTCTATCCAGTTAGACAGGAAGTCCAACTGTAAGTGTAAAGATCATATAACCAAGAAAGGAGCATCATCCCCAGAAAGCTATCAGGAAGGTCTAATAGAGCCAAGAACTGAGCTTCAGCCTAAAAGGCTACTATTCAAACCAAATTCTTAAAGATGAGGATTCCCTCATGATGCCATTATTAGTATTTCTTATATAAGTTAATTGAGAAAATGCATAATTCCCTAAGCATTCTGAATTCTTGTTTTAAAACAATATCTATTTTCCTAATCAAACCACATCTCTAAGCTTTTAAAAAATTGTAACATGAGGCACCTGGGTGGCTCAGTCAGTTAAGCATCTGACTTCAGCTCAGGTTACCATTTCACAGTTCATTGAGTTTGAGCTCCAGATCAGGCTCTGCGCTAACAGTGCAAAACCTGCTTGAAATTCTCTCTGTCCCCGTCTGCCTCCCTCCCCCACTTTCTCTCTCTCTGTGTCTTTCTGTCTCTTTTTCAAAATAAATACATAAAAATTTTATTTAAAAATAATAAAAATTGTAACAAATAGTGCTGCTATAAACATTGGGGTTCATGTGCCCCTTCGTATCAACATTCTTGTATCTTTTGGATAAATACCTGGTAGTGCAATTGCTGGCTTACAGGGTAATTCTATTTTTAATTTTTTGAGGAACCTCCATACTGTTTTCCAGAGTGGCTGCACAAGTTTGCATTGCCACCAACAGTGCAAAAGGGTTCCCCTTTCTCCACATCCTTGCCAACATCTTCTGTTTCCTGTGTGGTTAATTTTAGTCATCTTGACAGGTGTGAGGTGATATCTCATAGTGGCTTTGATTTGTATTTCCCTGGTGGTGAGTGATGCTGAGCATCTTCTCATATGCTTGTCAGCCATCTGGATGTCTTCCTAGGAGAAGCGTTTATTCATACCTTTTGCCCATTTCATTTCTTCACCGTATTATTTATTTTTTGGGGGGTGTTGACTTTGGCAAGTTCTTTATAGGTTTTGGATACTAATTCTTTATCTGATATGTTATTTACTATTATCTTCTCCCATTCCATCAGTTGCCTTTTAGTTTCGTTGATTGTTTCCTTTGCTGTGCAGAAGGTTTGTATCCTGATGAGGTCCCAATAGTTCATTTTTGCTTTTGTTTCCCTTGTACCTGGAGACATATCAAGTAAGAAGTTGCTGTGGCTGAGGCCAAAGTGGTTGTTGCCTCTTTTCTCCTCTAGGGTTTTGATGGTTTCCTGTCTCATATTTAGGTCTTTCATCTATTTTGAATTTATTTTTGTGTATGGTGTAAGAAAGTGGTCCAGGTTCATTCTTCTGCATGTCACTGTCCAGTTTTCCCAGCATGATTTGCTGAAGACATTGGATACACTTTCCTGCTTTGTTGAAGATTAGTTGGCCTTACATTTGTGGGTCCATTTCTGGGTTCTCTATTCTGTTCCATTGATCTATGTGTCTGTTTTTATTTGTTTGTTTGTTTGTTTGTTTGTTTGCCAGTACCATACTGTCTTGATGATTACAGCTTTGTAATATGGCTTGAAGTCTGGAATTGTGATGCTTACAGATTTGATTTTCTTTTGCAACATTACTTTGGCTATTCAGGGTCTTTTCTGATTCCATACAAATTTTAGGATAGTTTGTCCCAGCTCTGTGAAGAATGCTGGTGTTATTTTGATAGAGATTGCATTGAATATGTAGATGGCTTTTGGTAGTATCAACATGTTAACAATATTTGTTCTTCCAGTCCACGAGCATGGAATGTTTTTCCATTTCTTTGTGTCTTCTTCAGTTTCTTTTGTAAGTTTTCAGCATACAGATCTTTTACATTTTAGTTAGGTTTATTCCTAGGTATCTTATAGGTATCTTATGGTTTTTTGGTTCAATTGTAAATGGGGTCATTTCCTTGATTTCTCTTTCTGTTGCTTCATAATTGGTGTATAAAATGTAACCAATTTCTGTATGTTGATTTTTATATCCTGCGACTTTGCTGAATTCACATATCAATCCTAGCAGTTTTTTGGTGTATATGTACAATAGAATACTACCTGGCAATAAAAAAGAATGAAATATTGACATTTGCAACAATGTGCATCAAACTATAGTGTATTACACTTAGTGAAATAAGTCAGAGAAAGACAAATATATGATTTCATTCATAGATCGAATTTCAGAAATAAAACAGATGAACTTAGGGGAATGGAAAGAAAAATAAGATAAAATAGGGAGGCAAACTATTAGAGACTTTTAAACACAGAGGACAAACTGATGGTTGCTTGAGGGGAGGGAGGTAGGGGGATGGGCTAATGGATTATGGGCATTAAGTGGGGCATTTGTTGGGATGAGCACTGGGTGTTATACATAAGTGATGAGTCACTCACTGGGTTCTACTCCTGAAACCAATACCACACTGTATGTGAACTAGCTTGAATTTAAATAAACAAATTTTAGAAATTATAACAAATATGTGCAGGATAAATAATATTCATTCAGTATGCCAATCATAGACTACACAAATATAGATTTTTCAAGCTCTTGTAATTAATTACTATAGCCCATCAAGGGTCAGTTACTTACCAGTTAAAAATCATGACCTAGATTTCTTGGATTTACCAAGAAAAATGTCAATCCAATCATTGGAGTTTGAAGACAGCTTTATTTTCTGCCACTGAATTATAACATAAATCACTCTCATCTCTCGAGAGCACTTGTCAAAGTGTTTTACCACTCAGGTAGCAGAATATATACAGTAATTTTGAAGGTATATTTTCAAGGTCTTTCTGGAATTGTCAAATGTAGAAGATACTGGTGGCTGGACTTTCGTCTCCCTATTTCCACCCCAAGAAAGATGAAGTTGCTAATTTGATTAGCTGATGCTTGATATAATGGTGGCAATGAAAAGACATGGACAGAGTTGTTTTTTTAAAAGACAGAAATCTATATTCTATAATCCTATAATCCTTATCCATTTCTTGCTTGAAAGATGTAAGCAGAGCCAGGCAGGGCTTGAACCCTCAAGATAGGTCATTCATATTCATGTGTTCTTACATCTCTCTTCTCTCCCTCTCACTCACCTCTTACTTCAGTCTCTCAGAAATGAGCAAATGGATATTCTCTCAGAAATGATCAAATACATATTCCGCAAATATAGATTCTGGAAGACTTACTTCCCTTTTTTCTTGCTTCCTTTATTCTTTCCTTACCTTCTCTTCCCTTTCCTTTTCTTCTTCCAGAATAAAATTCCAGCTTAGTATTCTCATGAATAAATATGATTTAAATATCACCTTCAGAGTGAACACATGTAGTTGAGAATGACTAGTTTAGACTTTTAACTGGAGGTCTAATTGATTCTACCAATAGAGATAATTGTGTCAGGATGAAAAGAAAAGGCTTTTAACCAAACTTATAATTCAAATTTTGGATTGGCTAAGTAATCTTGAAAATAATAACTTTGAGCTTCAGTTTTCCCAATTGGGGAAATGGAGGTAGTATTTTTAACAGACATAATACAAGGACTGAATGAGTTTGATTTTATGAAGGCAACACTATCAGAACCAGGGTCACCATTACCATCATTACTTCTCTGTGTTGAATGATAAGCCTGTTACAGACACAATTTCATTATTAATAGCCCCAATTACAACTTGGAAAATAAAGACTCAAAGAAATTTAATTATTTTACCTAAGGCAACATGGCATATGAGGATCAGAGACAGAATTTGAGCTCATCTGTTACATTCTAAAGCCTAAACTCTGAACTAGTACAATTTTTACTACATGTTCCTTTTATTAATATTACTGGTTTCTCTCAGAAAAAGAATTATGTGCCCTCTCTTAACTCTGGGTCTCTCAAGATACTCAGCTACATTATACAAATAATGATCTTAATCATGTCAAGCTTATTTATATATCAACTAGACCTATGTTGTTCTATACAGTTACAAATAGTTATTTTAAAAATATTTAATATTTATTTATTTTTGAGAGACAGAGCATGAGCAGGGGAGGAGCAGAGAGAGGGAGACACAGTAAGTGAAGCAGGCTCCAGGCTCAGTCCCACAGAGCCCGACGCGGGGCTTGAACTCACCAACCGTGAGATCATGACCTGAACTGAAGTTGGATGCTCAACCAAGTGAGCTACCCAGGTGCCCCTACAAATAGCTATATAAATTTAACTTAACTAAAACTAAAGAAAATTTGATGGACTTATTTTGCTTAGCGTAATACATTCTAGGTTCATCCATGTCATTGCCAATGTTAAGCTTTTATTCTTTTTGGTGGCTAAGTAATATTGCACTATATGCTAACTACCTAAAATGTAAGTTAAAAAAAAAACCAAATAAAATTTGAAAATTCAAATCCTTAGTCACACTAACCACATTTCAAGTACTCAAAAGCCACATGTAGCTGTTACCATATTGAGCAGCACAGATATAGAATATTTCTATTAAAGCAAAGATTTCAATTAGATAGCCCTGAATGAAATTACTTTCAATGGGGATATGAAGAAATTTGTTCATCAAGGAATTTGTTTGTAACAAGTCCTTTGTCACAGAAGAGAAAGGATTTAATTAGAAAATTATTGTATTATATCTTAACACACACATACACACAAATAGGTAAACCAAACATACAGAGAGCCAACATTTGTTCTGGAATATTTTTCCTTTATGGTCCCCCTGAATCTGACATTGTATACAAAACTTTGTTCTGTGCAATAACATTCTTAAGCAAAGCATAGCAGATATATTGCTATGTTGATACTTATCCACTTCAACAGATTCTAATCTTGGATACTCCAAAACACATGCAGACCTATGGGACAGCATAAACATTAGTCATCCTCATTATGTGAAAGTTCCTGAAGAGTTCAGTTTATTGGAAAAGCTTCAATAAAAGAGGAAGAGAGTATAGTTATTTAAGAATCCCTGTGTTTATCTAGAGGAAATTTAACAAGGCAGGAGGGATGGCATTCTGATGTATTGAGCCAATCTTCAGAAACAGTCCATACAGCCACAAAAATATGGAAAATGAAAAGTCAGAAAGATCAAAGAATTTCAGGAAAATAAACAGATAAGTACACACAGACAAAAATGAAATGAATCAGCATGCCTTTGTTTTGCCTGGTTTTCTGAGGATCTACAGCAACTGGTGGTAGAACAAAGGCTTATTAAGAAACACATACATTCTTTTTGTTCTTGGGTCCTGGTTTTTCTGTTTTTGTTTGTTTGTTTGTTTCTTTCTTTTTTTTAAAGGAAGCAGAAGTCACTTGTGGAACATTCATTTATCTTCCTGTTTTTTTTTTCTGTTGGTCAATAAAGGTAAAATTAGCTAACTCAGTTTATAAACAGCCACTTATCAAGTACTGAACAAAAATAAATACCTCTATGAATCAATGGACATGAAATATCTAGAATTAGAAATGTATTTAATTTAATTAATTAATTTCATTTTTATTTTAAAAAGGCTTCATGCCTAGCATGGAGCCCAATGTAGGGCATAAACTCATGAGCCTGAGATCATGACCTGAGCTGAAATCAAGAGCCAGGTTCTTAACCAACTGAGCCACCCAGGCACTGCTATATATGTGTTTTAAATGCTATTTATTTTTATTTACTAAATGTGCAGTACTGGATTCATTTACCCATGGAAAATGCCTTTTAAAACTTACTATCAACACAATAGGGTGAATTTTTTAATAGAAAAAACAGCTACCCTCTAGCTTGCATTTTGCAATTACCAATTACATTCTAAGTATATAATAGTCCCTGGTTCATCCTTCAGTGTCCATATTTAAAAAGAATGAACATAACTTTACCACTAGGTAGTCACTTAAAAGGTGCTTATGAGAGATAGATTATTTTTGACATTTATACTCAGAAGATACAAGGAAGTTGAACAAAAAGAAAAATATTTTTCCTAATTTCTACAGCCCTCTCCGATATTAGATAGGTGGATACAATTTTACCATTATGGCAGAGAGAACAAAAGCTAAAGGTAAACTTTTTAAAGTACGTTGGCATCTTTATTAGTAAATAAAATAAACTCTCTTTTATTGAGGATTCCTTTATATTTGCGTGTATAAAGTTAGCGAAATAAAATTGCTGATGGACTGTGATATCTGCAGAGTCTGTAGTCTGAATACCTACTCTCCTAATAGCTGACAGTTGTTGAAGTCTTGAAGATACAATATTCAAACATTTGTGAACATTTTTTATCCCAGAATGTTGCACCAATCTGTAGCAAGTTTTGTCTAAATTTGAAAGTGCACTAAAGGATTCTGTCACCTCCTGAAAGAAAATTTGTTTCATCCAACTACTGAGTTGAATTTTCTCCAGAGAAAATGTTAGAGTGTATTTCAGAAGTATCCCCATGGGGACTTTTCCAACTCTGTCTGAATGACAATATGAAGGTGGTACTATAAGTCTGTTTGCATGATTTTTTTTCCATAATCTTTTCCATCAGTCCATACTGGGAGCCCACAGGAGTGCAGCCTTAAAATAGGACCTTTGGGAACACTAAGAAAATGATGGCAAGTACCAAAGTAACTACTGAATATGTAAAATAATCAGAAAAAATATAGGTCATAATTATGTACATTGAGGTGTGAAAATTCATTGTCTGAGAGTAGGGCCAGTGGTTGTAGATATATTCCATGTTCTTTGGGGGTAATCTAGTGCTACGTGAGAAACAATACTAATCTCAAAATGGAGACAAATACGCTTCCTTCTCCAACTTGTCTGTAAAATGTAATTTAATTATAATCACACAGTAAGGGTATAAACCTGAGTTTAAAAGTGAGCACCAGAGGGATTGAATGGCATGTCTACACATTCCTACTGTGCTTTAAATGATATAGAAAAGTTTTAAAGCAGAGATACTCTTGCTTCTACAGGAAGTGCCATAATTATCTTCATGGTTGCTTGTCTACATGCAAGGCAGGGATATCCTAAGTGTAGCTGTTATTGCTGCCCTTCCACTACCAGGGCCAGGACGCCAGCCAATAAAGATACTACAAAATGCTGAAAGACAAGTTTCAACGTGGGTAGTCTGATTCTGGTGTCCAGTATTAAGGCCCTCCTTTAGAATTCATGTCCACATTACTTACAGGAACATAAGACACATAGAGGTCATCACTCCCCTTCGAAGACTCCACATCTGCAAGACTTCAAGGTCTGTGCTTGAGGGATCAGCACATGGTAGAAGGGCAAAAGCTAACCTTCTGAGTTAGTGTAGAAAAACCTGAGCAGTCAATGATGACCATGAAGATTTCAAGAGTCAAAAGTGATTAGAAGCCCACATGGAATAATATTATGCAAATAGGAATCATAAGTTGAAATGCATGCTTGTTTGTACACATAAATTAGAACCTTTATAATTAAAGTAAAAGTTTTTCATTGTAATGCTTAAATCTCATTTTTGACATGAAAAAAACAAATGAATCTCTTCTTTTTAGGTATTTAATGATTCAATATATATATATATAACTGGGAGGCCAAAGAGCTAAACAATAAACTTAGTATAAAAGAAATGTGAGTCAAGCATTTTCTGGCACATGTGCGTGTGTATGTGTGGGTATGCATGTGAACTAAACTGACTGAAGTGTCTAATGCATTACATCAATGTGATTCTGGCAGCATATAAAATACACAGGGCCAGAACTCATCATGGAAACAGTCTTCAAAGTCATGGTATTGATTTCAATTATGATGTCTTTCTTACTAATGCATTCTGTGCACCTGTTGGTATGCAGAGAAAGTGGGATTAAATCAAATAGAAAGCCATACATATAACAAAAAAAACTTCATGTAGCCCGAAGAAAAGGAAAGGGAAGAAGCAAACACTGTGAGCTATGAGAGCCGTTCAGAGAAATGTGCTCAATGGCATGGAGTTTTAAAATCTACCAGAAAAATGAATGCATTATCTATCTTTTTCACTCTTAGCACTTCTGCAGTTGGCATTACCACTGTCTGCTGTGCTAAGATTGGGAGAACTAAGCTGGAAAATGTGATAGCAAATCCCTAACTCAAGCAGCAGTGTATGGAACAGGCTGGTAAACTGCCATGTTAGCGAAATGCATAAATGTCAACATTATTTTAGAATGATTTATTATATCCAGAAGAGTCAAAATAAACAAATGTGCCCCCACAGTCCACAACCCATTGATGGCTTTTCTAATTCAGGATTCTGCAGATGACATTTTCTATCAGGATGACATTTCAGACCTTTAAAAACAAAATTTAGACATTTGCTGGGGATTTCTAAAGTTCCAGCATAATATTTCAATTATTTTGGAAGGAGGTGTGCTTAGCAAAAGAGTGATATCAAGTATTTAAATTAAAGCAGGCAAGAAAAAAGAATATGTGATATAATTTGTTTTGATGTGCACCACCACAGAAGTGGCAATTGTAAAGACGATTGCTTTGTAAAAGTGTTTTCAATCTGATTGCTATGTTGACAGCATAAACATCCTTAAAGATGAATTTCTATTGACCAGAAATTTCAGAGTACGAATAACTAGGGGGGTTTAGAGTGCAAAACAAAAAATTCTATCTGTACACATGATTAAATATTTATTTTTTAGCATTTATGGAATACAGAAGATTATTTACTGGATTTTTTAATAATAAAACACAATATGGGCTTCTACTGGCAGCAATATTTTTTAGAACTTAGATGACTCATTTATGATCATTACTGAAGTAAGTGAATTTCATAGTTGCCATCTTTAAAAAAGACTATTCTAAGGAGTAGATTAATAAATGAAAACGTTTCCATCATATGAAAGAAAAAAAAATATTTGGAGGTATTCATATGATATTTTAAACTTCATTCTCTTATGTAAATAAGAACTCCGATTATTATGCCAACATTCTTTGCATTCTGTGGATAGGAAATGGTACAAAAAAACTGCAATACACTTGTTTTAGATCAATGGAAAGAGATGAAGAGACATCTATTAATTCAATTACATAATTACCAGTGTTGATATGTATGTATGTCTGTATATATACCTATGGATTAAGTGGTATACTTTTATTTTTATTTTATTTTTTTTAGGTTAAGTTTTATTTTTTTTTCTTCTTTTTTTCTGATTTTATTTATTTTTTTTCCATAATATTTTATTGTCAAATTGTTTTCCATACAACACCCAGTGCTCTTCCCCTTAAGTGCCCTCCACCATCAACACCACCTCTCTTCCCCGCTCCCCGCTCCCCCCCAACCCTCAGTTCATTCTCAGCATTCCATAGTCTCTCAAGTTCTGCATCCC
>NC_043712.1:41446479-41535355 GCF_006229205.1 Suricata suricatta | reverse complement strand
ATATGGTTTCTGTCCTTCTCTGCCTGGCTTACTTCACTCAGCATGACACCCTCAAGGTCCATCCACTTTCCTACGAAGGGCCATATGTCATTCCCTCTCATTGCCATGTAGTACTCCATCGTGAATATATACCACATCTTCTTGATCCATTCGTCAGGTGATGGACATTTAGGCTCCTTCCATGTTTTGGCTATTGTTGTCAGTGCTGCTATGGACATTGGGGTACATGTGCTCCTATGCATCAGCATTTCTGTCTCTCTTGGGTAAATCCCCAGCAATGCTACTGCTGGGTCATAAGGGAGTTCTATGGATAGTTATTTGAGGAACCTCCACACTGTTTTCCAGAGCGGCTGCACCAGTTTACATTGCCACCAACAGTGTAAGAGGGTGCCCATCTCTCCACACCCTCTTATTTAAAATGTTTATTTTTGAGAGAGAGAGACAGAGAGACAGAGAGACAGAGAGACAGAGAGAGAGAGAGGGAAGTTCAGGGAGACAGGGAGACAGAATCTGAAGCAGGCTCCAGGCTCTGAGCTGTCAGTACAGAGCCTGACACAGGGCTCAGACTCACAGACCCTGAGATCATGACCTAATCTGAATGCTGACTGAGCCACTCAGGCCCCTTTTATATACCTTTTTCAACTGCAGTACCCTCTTTAGGGTGAACTCCTGAAATAAATCCCAGTAAAACTGATTAGGTCATTTAGCCTTTAAGTTAACAAACACCAAACATAATGAAATAATTCTTGTGTTTCCTTAGGGTAATATACTTACGTTTTTTTTTTTTTTTAGTTTTTAAATTGAAAAAAGAAAAACAGGTGGAATAAAAAAAAGAAAAAAAGATTTGACAAATACACATACATTCTGCAACTCAGTTCAATTCCTACCCTTCTGCACAGAATACTTCTCACTTTTTAACTCTGTATAAGCAAATATCATCACAGAAAAGTCACTATATTAAAATGTCTTGGAAACGATTTTTCTTGAAATGCTTTCTTTATATTTTTCTTCTAATGTCCTTATTTTCTCAAAGTGTACTTTATGTTATCTCCTTTATTGCCCTGATTTCCAAAATAGCCTCCACATTTTGAGTTCCATAAAAGATACGTAACTATTAATAATGCATGTTGGTCCCAAAGACACCCCCAACTTAAATTTTGTCTCTCAAACATTGAGAACATTCATGACTACATGAAATAGATATTGCTTTTAATGTGTAAGATTAACAAGGAAAAAATTAGTGTTCACAGAAAATGGAGTATGTAGTTTTGTGATGCTGTTTGTTACTAGAAATAACATACCCAATTGAAACAAAAATAGGAAAATTATCTATTGTGAAAATTGAGGTGATAAGAAAATTGCACATTCTAATGAAATAACTCATAAAAAGACTTATTTTTAAATGGCCTAAAATATATACTAAACACAAACCTAATTTGGAAAGGGATTGAAGTGAAGATAGAGTTACAGATATGCAGATCTAGATCTAAAGACTGGAGTCTGGATTGGGGCTCTGTTATGTGATATTAAATTCTATATAAAGAATTTAATCTTGTATTTCAAGTTAGTTACATAAATGCAGGTATATTCAAAGTTATGCAAAATTACATATTCTTTAGTTACATAAATGCAGAGTTTATTCAAAGAAAAACAAAGTCTGTAAGCTGGTTAAGTATGCACTTAAAAGCAAACTACATCTTCCTGGGAACTCCAGCTAACATTCAACTTAATAATCAGGGCCAGTCCACTTCCCAGCTTGAAAGTCAGATCTACCCATGTCACTAAAACCAAACCTGACCTGAGGTAGAAGAGTCACATGCTCTCCACCATGAAGAACAAGAATGAATAAGCATGGCCGCCAGGACTTTTGTGTCATCTCACAGCCCCAAATCCCTTGCTACAATCCTATTTCCTATAACTGTTTTTCTGCCCTGCACACTGGATGAGGAACATGAGATCCTGATATGCCAGTGTTTCACTATTCTCTTCCTGGATGCCGAAACCCTTCTTCAAGCCTTCATCCCATCACAGACAATAACTTAATCGGTACAGACACAAGGTAAGACTTCTACTTCTGATTGTTACTTATTTCAAATTTCCCTTGACCACACTTTTCTCATGAGCTTGGACAACCTAAAACTCTTCATCACTGGTGATCTTTTTCCAGAAGTTCTAACCGCTTACTCTTTTGGATATCATCTCAGCCAGGCAAACATTTAGGCTTCTCTACAGATGATTCAGGTATCATCTACAGCTAGGTTGGCTTTGGAAAGACTAGATGACTCGACCCAGTCAGTCACTACCGGAATCTTATAAACCCCATCCTATAAACTCTCCTTTGATACTCCTCCAAAATCCAACTGAAGTAGATAAGAAATATTTATGAACGCCTTTACGCACAGGCATCCTTGTAGACCCTGGGCATATAAAAGAGAACTAGAAAGAAATAATCTCTGTTTCAAGAAGCTTAACACTCAGAAGTATCAACTGTTTTTAACCATATTTGCTCTTTCTTCAGCCTGTATGAAGAATGGCTATTTAACTTGGGGCTTCCCATTCAGTTACACTCCTTTATATTTCAAAATGATAGATATGCTTGCCTTATTCTTTACTTTAAAAAATCATTTTTAAGGTCACATAAAAAGGAAAAATAATGCCAAGTAAAATTTCATATTATTGCTGTCAAATTGTCAATATATTTATTTCTCTTGTTGGAAGCAATATGAATACATATTTTTTAAATTATAATTTTCCTACAGAATGTCTGTCACATAGATCTTGTATCAAGATTATATTAAGGTTCTGTTTTGGCAAATCACTTTAACTTCCTTCAAAAAGCTATCACGAAACGGAGCCTAGATATATGGCTTTTCTTGTGAATTTTTAATTTAAACCCTTCATAGTTATTTATGCATGTTGTAAACAAGTGCTCTACAAAGCATGTTTGTTCCACAGAACACTGGAGTTGCTATATAGTGTGTGAAAAGAAGTTTTCATAGGCTAATAAAATTGTGAAATGCTATATGTAATATTTCCTTCTTAGGGATTCATAATGAAGATTAAAATATTAAGAATTCTAATCTTCCTATAGAAAAAAAACCGGTTGAATTTTAATACCATAGTTTCTAAACTTATTTCACTAGAGAATCCTTTTTTTTTTTTAATGTAGTACTGCTTTTCACAATGGGTTAACCATTTGAAATCATGTCTTTTATGTTTGTCTCCTATAAGGCAAAAATAAATTCCATGGGAAAGGAAACACCTGGGCCCTGGTAACAAACAGTAAGTACTCACCTAAATAGATCCAAAGGAGTGAATAAAACACTTCTGTGGATATTTATTAAACTAATGTTATTTGAAATTATATTCAGAAATGTTTAAAAAAAATTTTAACATTTATTCATTTTTAAGAGACAAAGACTGAATGGGGGGAGGGACAGAGAGAGAGAGGAAGATACAGAATCTGAAGCAGGCTCCAGGCTCTGAGCTGTCAGCACAGAGCTCAATGCGGGGCTCAAACTCATGAACCATCAGATCATGACCTGAGGCAGAGTCGGATGCTTCACCTACTGAGCCACCCAGGTACCCCAGAAATGTTTTTGACGAAAGGCTCTGAATATGGCTTATAAAAGGGTTGAATTTTTCAAACTTTTCAAATCAACTAGGAAAAGGGTCCCCTTACTGTGAATTCATCCACTTGATTTGTTGGAAATAAGTTCTCTTCCCATCTGTGTTGGTTTAGATAGTTCTATTTTATTAGGTACTTAAATCCCAGAGTTCTGCCCTGCAAAATTGTCATCAGACACCTCACAAATGCCAACAATTAGGTTCCATGGAAATGGAAGTGAACATACCACTGATTCCATACCAAACCTGTACCTCTAGTGCAAAATAAGAAAGTAAAATAAACAGGCACATTGCTACCCAATAGGGAAAAACATGAAAAAGGAAATGAAAAACATAAAACACAAATTCTGAATCAAAAAACCTTTCCTACTCTTCATTGGGGATGGGTGAAGGTATGGGGACAAAACTACTCATTACACAGCATATTATTCTATGGTTCATCATCATGCAAAAGTAATTCGGAAATTTTTTAAAATTACTGGTAGTAAAGCGAGATATTAAACTTTTCAATTATTGGTCTGAATTAAAAATACAAATGATGTGAATTGTAGCTATTCCTGGACAACAGATGAAAATAAGATATTCAATGCTTCCTCTTACAACATAACAGATAAATGTTAATGATTCTTATAGATTCCTGATTATTCTTATAGAGTCAGAAGTTTCTTTGAGTATCCCAACTTTATTTCACATTTACCAATATACTTAGTTGCCATTACATTAAGAAGTGTGGTTGTTTCTTTCCTTCTTTAAGGCCTTCTTTGGATTTCCATCAGAGTAAATAAATATCTTTAGCTAAGGCATGTCCATCTCTGAATATTCCAGTCTAAATCTATTTTGGAAAAATAGCCCTCACAACATTTATCAAAAAATTGTATCTATATTACCTTTTGTACAATGTAGTATGGGTTTAGTTTTGGGATATGTTATAATTATCACTTCAAAAGGAAAAATCCAAGGGCAAGAATATATTTATTTTAAAAATAAAAATGAAATTCACAGAACAAAGACAAAAATATATACCTGAACATGTTTCTCATTTGATTAATTATTCAAGAGTAACATTTTTGTGGCAGAAATGTTTCCTATTCAATAATTTTGAATTCAATTCTACTTTGATAAAAAGTGTGGCAAATGTAAAGAAGCACTGAATATTACTTTTTAAATATTGCTGTAACTTGGTATAAGTGTAATTTAAATAGTGCATGAAAATAAATGGTATTTTCAGGTATTATATGACATTGTTCCTATAAAATTCCAGTCTAAGTCATAAATCACAGCTTTTGAATCAAATACCTAGGTGCAATGATGCATTTCTAACAAATAACTCATTTTAACTATAAAAAGCACATTGACATGCAGGATTTTGTAATCAGAGGTTTTCAGCTGCTCACCTTAAATTAAAACCTGAGTTAGGAAGGGGCAAAATGAAAAAAGAAATCAGTGTTACTGCGGGTTTTATTTTAACCAAGCCACCTTCTGAATCCAATCAAAATTAGGCATTTGCTTATTAGTCTGAACCACAGGCAATTCCTGTGATAATTAGGCCTATTTAATTTGGTTAATAAATATTTAGAAGACTCTAAATGTGCACAAAGAACTGAGTAGAATGGGAGGTAAGTCAGATCAAGCTTTGCAGTTAAGGAGCTGAAAAATCCAGAAATGAGAAAAGTCAAGTATATAAACAATGTTATATTTGAGTCATGCCATGATGAGTTTCCAAAAAGAAGATATGAAGAGAAAGAGAACATACAATTCTAAAGAAGTTAGGATTCACTAGGTAGAAGTGAGGAAGAAGGTACTCTAGGTAGCAGCTGGAGTATGACCACATTGGGCACAGGAATGAAATTATCAGACTTTTCTAGAGAAAAGGAATAGTCCAATTGCAGGATAGTATCAAGACTTGAAGAGGAGACTGACCTGAAAAGGAAAATGGAAAGGAAATTGGAGTAAGAGGTCTTGATATCTAAACTGAAAAATTAATACTAAGTTAGGCAATTAGCTACTATGGACCATTGAATAACACCAAGTAGAAGAGAGATTGAACCAATGTTATATCATAAAAAGAATAATAAGATGGCAATCTAGTTGGGATGGAAGGTGCAGGCAAGAAGACCGATTTGAAGACTGATGCAATAATCTAGACAAGAGTTGAGGAGAGCACAGATGATGGTAGTCACGTGGAAATGGAGACAAGGGGATGGATGCTGGAAACATCATAGAACTTAAAGCTTAAAGGCCTGACTGTCGATTGCACATAGAAAAAAGAGAGGGATGAGGAAGGGAAAAGTTGACTCTAAGGTTTCAATTTAGATGCAAATCACAAAACCATTAGCCACAATATGGAAGTCAAATGTATGAATATATCCTCAGAAATAAAATAATGTATTTAGGTTTTGAATGTTCTGAGATTGGGATACTAATGATATCTGGTAGAGAAGGCCACAGGTAATTATAGCCTGGGTCAGTGGGTAAACTGGAAGTCACCTTTGTATAGGGGATGACTATAATCATTGGTCTAGATGAAACAGCATAATTACACAGTTAAGGAAACTAAAAGACAAAAGGTTTTGAATGTCCACGTTTGATGAGCAAGGAGAGGAGCAGGCAAAGGGGCCAGCAGGTGAGAAAGGGAATAGCAAGAAAAAAAAAAAGAAATACCTATAAATTAATAAGAAATGTGTTAAATCTAAAATATCATTACTGAAAGATATAACACATAATTGTGGAATATTCAAAACACCTTAATGATAGGAATATGTCATGTTCCTGGGTAGTAAGACTGAATATTTAAAGAATATTTACAGATGTCAAATTTCCTCAAACTACTGTATATGTTAGGCACAATGCTGGTCAAAATACCAATAGTATTTTTCTAGCAATTTGATAAAATGCAACATTTATGAGAATAGCTTTCTACACAAACACCATGACAAACCAAAGAAAAACACTGACAGTTTTAAATGTAGTGAAAATGGAAATTTCTTAAAAACCAAACCAAACCAAATGAACAGCCACAGAAATGGACTGTCAGAGGGGATTAGGCCAAAGGCCCTTAGTGGTCAAAGAATGCTGGATGACTCAGAAACAGTCTGGTTAGCTCATCGATGGTTTTCCTCGGAAACAGGCAATTTAAAGCATAATAAGCATTAGTAAGTACTAAGTCAATTTCTTCTAAAATGTTAGAACAAATAGGGTTTTAAGATTTAAATTGCTTTCAGGTATAAGGTTTGCTCTGAGGCAGGTCAAAAGTTCTGATCAATATCATTTGGGGAAAATCTCTAACCCATTGAGTTGTGGTACAGACTATAAGAAATAATAATACATGTAAAGTACTTAGCACAGTGCTTGGCACATAGCAAGCACTCAGTATGTCAATGGGTATTGTTATAGCTACTGGTATACCCCTCCAATTTCAGATTAGGAATGAGAGGCTCTGATAATGCACACAAATACACAGGAGTTGGCAGAAGAGGAACTAAAGTCCAGAGATATCCTGAAGTCACCAAGCTATTTTTTAAACACTAATAAGTTTTTGGTCCTGCTTTATCATGGCCACTCTCCTATAGAGGGCAGATAGAGAAGGAACCCACAAAGGAAAAGAAAATAGAAGTTCTCCATCTCTTTACTATTTTCCTTTAGGTTCTTTCATGCCATCTGGTCCAGCTATATTTTATGTCATATTTAAAAGTGAGAATGGTGCACCGTACATTTAGCTACTGTTCTCTAAAATGGAAATTCAGAATCTATATTCTTGTTCTATTCTTCCCTTTTATGTGACGGTATACATTCTTTAACAATAAAAGCAGCCTTCTCTATTTTTCTGTCTATGTTAAACATTAAATATTTAGACTACACACCCAAGTAGCATTTGAAACTCAGCAATTAAAAAAAAAAAAGCATAAAATGGCTCCTAAAAGAACTGTTTAGAATCCTTCTAGTTAACAGCCACATACTATGTAATGGAGTTCAAACAGATCTTCCACCAGAGGGCTTTTGCTTTGGTTACAATCCTTCTGGGGATTCCAGCGTGAGCAATACAGATGCATAGCTTACCATCATCTGGCTTCCAAAGGAAAGCTCAGGACAAATGGCAGCTACAGGTGCCACAGCATCTACGGAATGCCTGAAGTGCAAGCTTTCCCTGTCCACCATGTAGAAAAAGCCTGTGGCACTCTGACAAACAATAGGCTATTTATTAATTACCCAAAGTAATGAGAACTTTATTATTCTTCATAAATAAATAAATAAATACTCAATTTATATCAAGACTCATCTAGATTCCAAACAAATATTATTTACTGAGCAAGATACTGGCCTTGATAAAGTGGATGAATTCTTATTTTTGGAGTCAGGTACTTATCTAAGGAAAAGTTCCCTCCTCTTAAAATTATCTAGCATAAATTCCACTGCACAATATCTTGAGAGAAAAGCAACAAATCACTTCAGGAATACTTGTACTCTATTACGTGAATTTCTAAGATAGCTCTGCTTCTGTCTTTAGAAAGCTCTATGTGTTAAAGAGATCAACTTTTTACTCAGCCAACTTTCTATATAGTTTCTGCCCTTTGATCTTAGTTTCACCCTGTGGAATTATACAGACTAACTCTAATCCCTTTTGCACACAACAATATCATGACTTTATCCCACACATATATTCCTTCTTTTGACTTAAGTACCTCTAATTCCTCAGAGGAAACTGTTGGGATTTAAAACTTTATACCTAGAAAGTTATTATTTATATTAACAGCAGTATAGAGACATTCACAGATAAAGCAAAAGTTTGGGAAATATTACATCTGTGTATCATTCTTTAAAATACTACCTGAACCTATTCAAGGAGATTGAGAAAGTAATCTGAACTAAAAATGGGGTGGTATGTTATACACTGATTTGTGATAAATATGAAAACTACTTAGTTAAATCTAAAAATAGCTGAAGATGTGTATGAAAATAAATGTGTCAAAAATTATTCTTAGAATAATATTTGAAAACAGTAATTTAAAAATATTTTGGAACTCTAAACGTACATACTTATAAAGAATAGAATGTGGACAGTAAAAGTATACAAAATACCTCCTCTTACCTCTAGCACAAGTTAGAAAATACCATTTTGTTCTTCTTATCTCATTAAAAATGAGATTTTTAAAATACAATGTTAAGGAAATAAGTTCAAACAGTATATATGCTTTCTAAAATACTGAAAATAAAGCAACAATTGGGTTATAACAATCAACAATATGTTAAATTTCCCAATAAAAGTCTCTGATACCTTTAGAAAGAAAAAGAAAAGTACACATAATACATATAGTTTATAAGGAAATTACTTATTTTTTTTAAAACAGTTTATTGTCAAATTGGTTTCTGTATAAGACCCAGTGCTCTTCCCCCCAAGTGCCATCCTCCATCGCCACCACCTCCCCTCTTCCTCCCCCTCCCCCTCCCACCCTCAGTTCGTTTTCAGTATTCAATAGTCTCTCAGGTTTTGCGTCCCTCTCTCTTCCCAACTCTCTTTCCCTCTTCCCCTCCCCCTGGTCCTCCATTAGGTTTCTCCTGTTCTCCTGTTAGACCTGAGTGCAAACATATGGTTTCTGTCCTTCTCTGCCTGGCTTATTTCACTTAGCATCACACCCTCGAGGTCCATCCACTTCCCTACAAATGGCCAGATTTCATTCTTTCTCATTGCCATGTAATACTCCATTATATATGTGTGTGTGTGTGTGTGTGTGTGTGTATGTGTATACACACACACACATATATATATAAAATATATATATATATACCACATCTTCTTGATCCATTCATCAGGTGATGAACATTTAGGCCCCCTTCATGATTTGGCTATTGTTGACAGTGCTGCTATGAACAAGGAAATTACTTAAAATAAGTGTAGGGACATGGGGCACCCAAGTGGCTCAGCCCGTTAAGTGTCCAACTCTTGATTTCAGCTCAGGTCATGGTCTCACAGTGTGTGAGACAGAGCCCTTTGTTGGACTCTGCACTGACACCAGGGAGTCTGCTCTCTTTCCCTCTGTCTCTAACCCTCCTCCACTCACTCTCTGTGTCTCCCTCTTTCACTTTCTCTCTCAAAACCAAATGAACTTTTTTTTTTAAAAAAGGGGGGCAAATATAAGAGAAGTAAAGAAGAAGAACAACAACACTAGGAGTGGGCATATAATTTTAGATAAAAAATAATGTAAATACACAGTCAACACAAAAGAAGTATGTAAATAAAAAAATATATATATACCCTGATGATATAACAGTCACAAAACTTCCGAACTCAATAACTTAACATCAAAGTATATGCAGCAAAACTGTAAAAAACACAATGATAATCAAACAGAAATACATTAGTAGAAAATTTAATACATTCTCTCTCAGTTTTTGTTTAGGCAAAGTAAAAACTGTGGAATAAGGTCATAAAATTTTAATAAGGTTGATGAAATAAACATTGAATTATGTCCAGTCCTAATAGATAATTCACCTCTTCAAGTATCTATAGACCATTAATAAAAACTGTTAATAGAGTAATCTACTGCAAAATAAAAATAAACCTATTTAGTTCCAGAAAACAACACCTTGTACAAGCCAGGGATCTGACCTCAAGGCAATAACAAAAGTTAATAACAAAATATTTCCATATATACAGACACTAATTAATTAAAATGTGAAAAAGTGTTGATAAATGAATTCAAGAACTGATTCTTTAAAAAAAATAAAACAGGTAAACTCCATTAGGAAAGCTACTCAAAAAATTAAAAGCATACACATATTTCTAAACTAGAATGGAAAAGAAAATAGATGTCATTTTTACCATACATAAAAACATTCTATGAGGTCTCTTTCTGGGTCCATTATCTTTTTTAACCTAATATCTTATACTTTAATTACTGTAGCTTTATCATGTGGTTTGATATTTGGTAGGACTAATTCTCATCTTAATAATTTAAAATATGTTGAATACCACCACCCTGTTTTTATTATTAATAAATTTTAAACAGTTGAAAACCACAATATTTATTGATATTTTAATTTAATTGCAATAAATATACAAGTTAATTTGGAAATAATTTACATTTATAAAACTTCATCTTCCCGTACAGGAAATGACTTTGTGTGCCCGTTTATTTCTTGTACGCCTGTCCATTATGCTTTTTCTACATACCACTCCACATAAATCTTCCATAGTTAATCTTAAGTATGTTAAATATGCATTTTTGAAATCAAAATAGTCCCCATCATAATTTCTTGCTTGTTTTTAACCAGTTAGACTAACACATCAGGAAGATGACAAAACAACTAACTATTGAAACAAATCATGCATTTCTAATAAGTAATCAGAATTTCAACTGTGATCATTATTTATTTAACAAACATTTCTTACATACCTATCTATAAGGAGGTAAGAACACATAACATGAAGATATTGATAAGTAGTTAGAAAAAAAGATTAGTGTTGAGCAGTGGAAAATATGAGGGTAGAGAAAAATGAGACCAAGTGGTTAGCCTTTGGGAAAAGGAAGGAACCACCTCTATGACCAAAGAAAAATGGTAAAGATAGGCAAGGATATCATTGAATTACAGGGCAAATGGTGTCAGCAAGAGAAAGGAGTTCAGGATATATGCTTAAAGCAGAGCATAAAGGAGAAAGGATTTTCCCCATGCGGAAGCCATCCACTGATATGCCACTTTCAAGAAAATTTGAACTTTTAGATGAGTAATGTGGGAAAATGAGTTTTCTATGGTATTTAAAAGTTATAAATACTAAAGGAGTATAAAATGATAAAGAAATTTTTGATATTATTTATTAAAAGTGTAAAAAGCTGGGATATAGGAATTATCCTGATCTTTAAAAAAAATTGTTTATTTTGGGAGAGCACAAGTTGGGTAAGGGCAGAGAGAAGGGGACAGAGAATCCGGATCAGGCTCTGCACTGACAGGTTGGAAGAAAACAACACCTTGTTGGACAGCTGGATGTAAGGCTCAAACTTAATAACTGTGAGACCATGACCTGAGTGGGAATCAAGAGTCAGATGCTCAACCAACAGAGTCACCCAGGTGCCCCTAGGAATTATCTTAAAATCTAAAATTAAAGAGAAAACAAGATTATGGTCTCCAGCCATCTCTTACATTTGGAAACCAGGATAAGATATATTAAGTTCTAAGACACCTAACACTGTCTTCTCCAATGGGTTTCAAATGGCATATTCCCACATATAGTAAAACTCTATATAATGGTTTTTGAAAACCTCCTTGAAAAGTCCTACTATCCCTCACCATGTCCCTGGTAAGGTAAATAGAGAAAAGGGGATGTTACCTCCATTTTATGGATGAAACCATCAAGACATCCAGTTTCAATGATCAGCAGAAGCATCTTATCATGAAAAGACCCAAAATATTCTGACTGCTAGGCATCAGGCAAGAGGATACTTCCCATACTTTACTTATGTGTAGCCCGATCCTTTACACTTATTTGTTTACATATTTTCAATTTTAATAGTTAATGTTTATATTTGAAATCAAAATAAACAAAATAAATTTAATACATGTATCCTCTTCCTCATTATATGTATAAATATGTGTAATTGCATATATTCTCAAATTCAAAGCTTATCATAACAGATGATTCTAGAAAATTGTTTCTTTCCTATATGGCATTTTTTGCAAGGAACTCAGCATGAACAAACAGCTGAAAGGTAAGGTTAGTTGGAAAGAAGTCTGTGTTAGTTCCACTGCTGTTACTGTTGATAACTAATCACGTTTTTCAATGTGAAATACTCCTGGGTCACCCAAGCCTAGAATGGTTGTTTTAGTCTTTTATGATCCATAATCAAGAGAACAAATTAAGGGCTTATATTTCTCATAAGACAGTATGATATGTAAAATATATGTGTGTCATATCTCCACTGACATAAACAACATATACTTTCCTAATATCTTTGTCCTCTGCTTTTTTGCAAACCATGATAGATGACCTAATTAATTGAATAAACTTGAGATATAGTGAGTTTGAACATCTAAACATATCACCCATTTCCTATTTGAAATTTTTTGACAACACAAAGACCATGATAGTCTTAAGTCAAATTATCAGATGCTTAGGTTTATTCAGCATGATGACATTCCCATTAAGGAGATATATGGTAGCAAAGGAAGGTCAATCCCAAACACCTCACATGCAATCCTATGTCAAGTCACATAATTTACACATGTAAAAAAATGTGATTTGATGAAGAAGGGAAAATAAAATGATACTTGTCATTATAGAATAGGACTAAGAGTGAATTGATGTGTTGGTATATATATATATATATATATATATATATATATATATATACATACATATATATATATATGTATATATAGTCACTTCCTTTTTAGTGTTTATTAAAAGTTCCTGTGTAGATTAACCAAGTAAAGTCTCTTAACATGGGCTTCTCATTTAACCATGCTAGTGTTGAGAAATAGCAATTTCTCTTTTTTTAAGTTTATTTATTTATTTTTGAGAGAGAGAGAAAGAGCGAGCATGAGTGGGGCAGGGTCAGAGAGGGATGGAGAGAGAGAATCCCAAGCAGGCTGTAAACTGCTAGCACAGAGCCTGACACCGGGCTCTAACTCAAAAAACTGTGAGATCATGCCCTGAGCCAAAACCAAGAGTCCGATGCTTAACCAGCTGAACTGCCCAGGTGCCCTGAGAAATAGCAATTTCTATAAACAAACTAGAATTAGAGGTCTGGTGTCAATCAACTCTGGGTATCCGAAGCTTGGAGATGGTATTATTAATCTAAGTCATCTATGAATGGCATAGCTAAACAGTAAGTAAACAAGTAACTATGTTGTCATTTAGAATACATCTTACCCCACCTCAAACATGTACAGTTACTAATGTGCACAGCGATATATTTACTTACATGGTTCTTAAGATTTTTTTTTGAAAATAAAGGAAGCACAGTATACTTTGGGAAATGCTTTTTCAACATATTATACATATATACATGTATGCATATATATAATTATACACACACACAC
This sequence comes from Suricata suricatta, assembly GCF_006229205.1. Classification (NCBI taxonomy): domain Eukaryota; kingdom Metazoa; phylum Chordata; class Mammalia; order Carnivora; family Herpestidae; genus Suricata; species Suricata suricatta. The sequence continues at coordinate 41,521,696 of NC_043712.1, read as the reverse complement.
ATATATAATACATCATATATACATATGCATAATATATACATATACATAACATATATGTAAATTCACTTTGGCTCATGTGGCTATTTTAATCATAGGAAAATCTTAAACTTTCGCTTAAAATTATCTAGATAATTAAACTTATAAATGTGCATTTCTTATGGTGGAAATATATTTCTTATGCTGAAAAGGAAGCTTAATATATTTGATATGCTCAGGCCAGTAATTGAACTTGGATCAGCATATTAATCTTCATTATTCAAGATGCTAAAATCACCATGGCTAGGAATGTATTTAATGAGCTTATGGCAAGTGAATTGCAACAAGAATTCTTTAAAACAAAGAATAAGAGTAAAAGGAAGGGAAGCAATAAGGGCAATCTTTAATTTTTTTTCTACTTTGTTTTTTCATTTTACAATCATGTGCTTTACAAAGAAGATTCTTTAAATTAATGGGCCAGAAGAGATTTTTTCTGGATTGAAGTAGGTTGATTAAATAATCAATCCACAGTCTAATGGAAATAATAAACCTCCTAAAGTCCAATCTTGCAAAAAAAAATCCCACTTGAGTTTTATTGGAGAGAATTTTATATCAATGCTAAATGAGATGGCAAGCATGCATGAATAATTATTTCTACTTACTGTTCTCATTAAAGAAAAAAACGAGTATCATTCTTTTAGTCAAAAGTAAAAATTCTTCCCTTATCATTATCATTAACTTGACTTGTTTTATATTTTTAAAAAAAGTAATACTTTAAAATTCTTCCTTAAAGTAATAGAAGAAATAGGTAATTTTAATCAAACAAAAAAGGGCCACCTTTCTTTGATCAAACAATTATCTTAAGTTTTCAAGGGAAGTGCTACAAATACTCTAATGGAAGGGCAACATTTGGGGGCCATGCCCATTATCTTCCACTTCAAAATTCATTCTCAGATATGAAAAACTTGATTATAAAGATACAAAAATGTTTTGGCTTTACACCAACATGAAAGGACTATAAATTGCCCAAGAGTGAGTAAAACTCATAGTTCCTGATTTCATGTACCTTAAAATTTAGTGGTGAGGAAAGCAGTGGTTTGGGGATTTCTGGATGTTAGTAACATCCTTTTGAGTCCTTATAACACAAATGACCTACATGTCATTATTTTCAAAATACGCAGAGAGACTTCTGCTTCTGGGAAAATGGAATATATGTACTTTTCTCTATTTCTCCCACTAAGTACAACTAAAAACTCCATGGCATATATATAAAACAAACATAAAACTGTGAAAGGTGGAGAACAGTCAGATTGGCCAGGGAATTTAACATCATGGCATGTTCCCTGGTTTTTCTCTTCACCTCACATATCCCACACTTGGGACCAAAGAAACTGGCAACACAGAAATACCAACAGGTACAAACAAACAAAAAAGCATCATCAAAGGTCTTCTTTCTAGTGAAAAGGCCAGGAAAGGCCAGGCAAGAACTTGTAGAAAGTAACTACTCTATTTCAGTCAATACCATGGAAAAGTCTATAGTCCTACCTCCATTAATTCCAGTAAAGGCTGAATAGGGAAACAAGGTTTCCATCTTGTGAGGTTATAAAAAGACACCCAAACACCATAGCTAGAGGTGTGTCAGAAAAGATCAAGTAGGAGGCTGAGATTCTCATTCTTGCCAGTCAATCATGGTGCCAGTGGAGGTCACATGGGGAGTCTGCACTTTTACTTCCACATGGAAGTAATGAGATATCAGTCTTGTTCCCCTTTGAGGGTTATCATAGGAGGAGTAGTGGAATGTCAGGACTTTCATCACTATCCAGTGGTGATGAAGCCACCCCTACCCCTATCATGGTGTCAGTGGAGACCAAGTGGTGAGCAGGAAGTCCCATCCTATTCAGCAGTAATGAGGAGCTCTCCCCATCAGGGTCAATGTAGGCCACATGGGGAGCTTAGATTTCACTTCCACTTGACAGTACAGGCTTATCTTATTTGATTATGCTTCACTTCACTGTGCCTTGCAGATTGTTTTCTACAAATTGAAGGTTTGTGGCAACCCTGCATTGAGGAAATCTATCAGTGCCATTTTCTGATAGCATTCTTTCACTTCATGTACTTGTGTCACATTTTAGTAATTCTTACAATATTTAAAACTTTTTTCATTATTATTATTTTTGTTATGGTGATCTGTGATCCATAATCTTTGATGTTACCATGGTCATTGTTTTGAAGATCAAAAATCATGCCTGTATAAGAAAGCAAATTTAATCAATGAAAGTCGTGTGTGTTTTGACTGCTCCACTATTGAGCTATGCCCCCATCTCTCTCTCTCTCTCCCCCTCTCTCTCTCTCTCTCTCTCTCTCTCTCTCTCTCTCCTGTCATCCTGTCCTCCAAGGGCTCTGATGGAGATGTACAATGAGGTTCACGTTGTCTCTATGCTTGCTAACACAACTCTTATTCTGCAGCCCAGTGATCAGTCGTCAATTTTTAAGTCTTATTGTCGAAGAAACACCTTCTGGAAAGCTATAGTTGCCATAGATAGTAATTCCTCTGATAGATCTGGGCAAAATACACTGAAAACATTCTGGAAAGGATTTTTGATGCCATTAAAAACATTTGTGATTCATGGGAAGAAGTCAAACTATCAACATGAACAAGAGTTTGGAAGAAGTTGGTTCCAAAATCTATGGATGACTTTGAGGGATTCAAAACTTCAGTGGAGAAGTAAGTGCAGTTATGGTGGAAATAGCAAGAGAGGTAGAATTAGAAGTGGAGCCTCAAGATGGGTCAATTGCTATAATCTCATGGTACAATTTTAACAGGTGATCAATTTCTCTGCATGTATGACCAAAAACAGTGGTTTCTTGGAAATGGAATCTAATCATAGTGAAGATGCTTAAAGATAGTTGGAATGACAACAAAAAATATTAGAATATTACAAAAACTTAGTTGATAAAGCAGCAACAAGCTTTGAGAAGATTCACTCCAATTTTTAAAGTTCTATTATGGGTAAAATGCTATTAATCATGATCGTGTGCTGCAAAAAAAATATATGAAAGGAAAAAAAAATGACTCAGCAAACTTCATTGTTGTCTTATTTTAAGAACTTGATCCAACTTTGGCAACCACCACCCTAATCATTCAGCAGCCATCAACACCAAGGCATGGTTAGCATCTCTTAGCAATATTTTTAATTAAAGTATATACATTGTTTTTTTTTTTTTACATAAAGCCATGGCACACTTAAGAGACTACTGTATACTGCAAACATAACTTATATATGCACTGGGAAACCAAAAAATTCACTTGACTCATTTTATTGTGGTGGTCTGGAAACAAATACAAAGTATCCTATAATAAGGTGCCCTCTCTCTTTCTGTAAGGGTCAATACAAATTTTGAGAGAAGAAAAAAAATAAGACGGAGGCTAAATTACTCACGGTAGTTGTAACTACTTCCTGTCTAAAAGAGAGGAGCAGTTTAATTTTCATTGTGATGTATATATTAATTCAATTTTATGTATACTATATAATATAATAATATATAACACTAATATATATTAATGACAGATACATTTAAGAATTAAAAAAATCAAAAACCAAGAGGGACATTATATAAGGAAAAAGGGTCAATCCCTCAAGAAGACATAGCAATATATCCCAATGTATCCTAAATCTGTATATCACAAACAACAGAGATGCAAAATATGCTAGAGATTATGGACAAGATTGTAGAGGGAAGAAATGCTAGAGAGAGTTAGGAGATTTTTTTTACGTTTATTTATTTTTAAGAGAGAAACAGAGAGAAGGAGAGAGAGTGCAAGCAGGGGAAGGGCAGAGGGAGAGTGGGACAGAGGATCCAGAGCAGGCTGGGAGCTGTCAGCGTAGAGCCTGATCCAGGGCTCAAACTCACAAACTGTGAGATCATAACCTGAGCTGAAGTCCCACTTAGCCACCCAGCTACCCAGAGATTTAGGAGATCTTGACTGTTATTCAAGTTCATTCACTCAGTAGCTATGTGACTTTAGACAATTAACTTAATCTCCTTGTACCTATTTCTCTATTTTCCATAAAAAGGTGAAGTTAAATCCACTCTAAAATTCTAGATCTCTCAGCGATCAGGTGATTTCATATGTTCTGGAATTAGATAATTTTCAGAACAATCACAAATATTTATAATGATAATTTTTAAATAGGTATTTTTATGTTTCTAAAGAACGTCTGAAATGGTTGATACAGAGATCATTATACCGATAAAATGGAGGTTAAGAAACTGTAGTCAACAAATTTTAAAAGAAAACATTATGTAAATGTCTTACTTGAAGATAGCCTATCACTTTTCAAATGTTCTTACAACATTCCAAATTGCACCCCTAAGCCTAATGCCCAAATTCACAAATCAAAGTGTAAATTATATTAAAAATAGGAATCATTGTTGAGAGAATTCAGCAGGCCATATTTCCACTCTAAGCCAACATTGTTCTGACCTTGAATCATGAGTTGTATTTGAAGAAATCCAATCAAATCAGAATAATCAGTGAAAATAATATATTTTCTATATATAGTAACATACAAATATGTATAGTTTATAATTTAATAGTATTATAAAATATTACTCTTTAAAAACCTTGGAAGTCATCTCCTTCAACTCCTTTTTTAAAAAAGTTATTCACCAAACTTTATAAAGTAAAAAAATAAATAAATAAAATAAAATTTCAAAAAAAAAAGTCAAAAAGAAAATAAAAAAATAAAAAGTTATTCACCTGAGAGAGAGAGAGAGAGAGAGAGAGATCACACAAGTGAGGGTGGGGGAGAGAGAATCCCAAGCAGGCTCTGTGCTGCCAGCGCTGAGCTCAACATGGGGCTCCGACCTCAACACGGGGGATCCATGAACTGTAAGATCTAAACCTGAGCTGAGGTTGGGGCCTCAACCGAAGGAGCCATCCAGGCATCCCTCCTTCTTTACACTGGTTAGGAAATTAATAATGGAGAATTTGAGGTATATTCCAAGTAGTAAAAGCACTGGATGAGGGACTCTAGGTCACTTGGGATTTAATTATGTCAATATGGAGGCTACTCCAACTACAACCAAATCATAATGTAGACTGGGCATTAATTTACAGAAAAAACATTTATAGATGGCCTCAATTTCCCATATGCAAAATAAACAAAAGAATCTAGTGTTTAATGAATAAAATTTTACAAGCTACCTGTTGAATTGAAAGGTAAGCAACCAGTAAGCATTTTCAGAGCAATTATCAAACAAACTGCCTCATGTTTGAACTTGCTAAAAAATAAATATAGTTATTTTCTCCTCAATAAACAAGTGGGAAAATAAAGCAGAGAAAAATTAATGGATGTTTTCAAATCACTATAGTATATATATTGATTTTCAGGGTCTGTTAGAATAGATGCACTTTTTTTTTATTAGAGTACAGTTTTATTAAATCTGAAAAAGTACACTGTAGGGTACTGACAGGTGCCCGATGAGAAAGCATTCTCAACAGTCAACAAGTACTCTGCAGGGTACTGTACCAAACACAATGAGAGGTTACAAAAGAAACAGAAGGCATGACCCCTGACCTTGTAGAAATTAAAAACAAAGACTGGTGCATGCCAATGATTTTAGAATGTATGATAATCTGTCATTGTAGGTGAGCAAGAAAACATGATTATTTCCTTCACCCAATCAAGAGTAAATATATTCCTAAGTATTCTCAGCAGTAAGTTAAATGTTTCCCCTAACTCTCGTTATATTTTTGTAACCATAGTTTAGTAGTTTCTCTAAGAAGTTAAATAAATGTTAAATGAAGAAACTCTTTCTCAAAATCAAATGACATGGCTGATATAATATGGTAGGAGTTAAAATCTCAGGGTTTGGAAGCAGTCTCATCTGGGGCCAAATGCTATTTCCACCACTCTAACCGTGTGGGATCAGGGCCCTAACATGACTTTCTGAATCTCACTCTCAGGGTCCTCATCTACTAATAAAAGGATAATAAAAAACTAACCTCAGAGCAAAATTGTATAAATTAAATTATAATACACTCAAGTGCTTGGCACACTTCCTAGTACATAATAGTTACTTAATAAATTTTAGCTATTACTAACATTAATATTAATAGTACTGTTAATTCTAAAATGTGTCAGACTATATGAAACAACATTTATATTTGGGTGCTGTTTCCTCTGTATTATCATAATATGGCAATAAAATAGCATTTAAAAATAACTAAAATGTGCACAAAGGTTGCCTCTATTTTATCTCAACTATATCTTAATATACTACATCCAATTTTCGAGAATAACCAGACAACCTTTTAGGGCACCTGCTTTATCTGCTTAGATAAAAGATAGACTATATGTATTTATTTCACATCTAGTACATGCCTATATCATCTTGACACTCAGTGAAGAAAAACCTTATAGTTTGTGGCAACTGATAGATTTTAGAGGCACTTTAAATCCCATGAGATGGTTCACTTCCATCATACCCATCTTTTACCTATTTATAAAGGTGCCAGGGAATCTGTCCTTTAACTGAAAGACAAAATTTGCTTTTGGCCAGAAGATAAAGTTCCCTGAAGGCTGTCACTCAAACAACCATTTTACAATATGGAGCACCATATCTAATACATAAATTAATGTAAAGTCAAAATGTACTAGAATTCCTCATTTACTACAGTCCCTCCATTACTTATCTTGAAAAATGATACTTCTGTTTCTCAATTTTATGTCAAAATAGCTATGAAAATAGATTTCCACATAGCCAAGGGAATTAATTCTGTTTTGTTGTGTTTTTAGCACTCAAAATTACTTTGCTATTTCTAGACTTACAGTAACATCTGTGCAGGTGTCAAAGCATCCTCTCACTGGGAATGTCCCTGGGCATTCTTCTCTAGTGATCTGGATTCTACTCTTCCAGAGAGCAGTACTCTACAATGGCAAAGAAAGATGAGCCAGACTTCAGACTGGCTTGCAGCTCTGCTTTACCATTTATTAGCTATCTTGGGGCAAATTACTGAATCTCTCTGTCTCATGTTTCCTTGAAATTAGGATTATTGTGAGGATTTTGAAAATATGATATATGTAAAGCACTTAATATAGTGCCTAGTACACGGAATGTACTCTATAAATACGAGCTACTATTTTATTATTATGACCATTCTTCAAGATGCAGCTCAGACATCATCTTTCCCATAAAACTTTTATTGACCTGCTGTAGTGAGACAATCTTCTTTGACTTTGCTTCTAACACAACTCTATGCTGGTTCTCCAATTTGGCAGATTCCTTAGCTCTGCAAATCCATTTCCAAGCCTGGAGATAGAAATAACTAACTGTGCTCTTATATGAGATGTGTGCTCTCTCTGAGAGGCTAGAGTAGAACATTTGTTATTTTTTAGATGTAATTTCAACTTATTGAAGAATATTTTTATTTCATTTTTTGAAAGAGAGAGAGAGAAAGAGAGACTGAGAGAGCAAGAGAGACTGAGGAAAGAGAGGCACAGGCAACAGAAGAGAGAGAGAGAGAGAGAGAGAGAGAGAGAAACAGAGAGAGAGAGAGAAAGAGGGAGAGAGAGAGACAGTCCCACGCAGGTTCCATGCTAAGCACAGAGCCCAAAGTGAGGCTCAATCCCACAACCCTGGGATCATGACCTGAGCCAAAATCAAGAGTCGGACACTCAACCAAGTTACCCAGGTGCCTCTCAACTTATTGAAGATTTTTAACTCAGTGGATCCCAAACTTTGTAACTTATCATGTTTACCAGATAGGACAGAGCAGTAGCTTTTATTCTATAATTCATGCACCATTAGGATAGTCTGTGAATCTGCAGAAACTGTGAGCAAATCATCATGTTTATTACAAATAGGCATGAGCATTTTTCTGAGAAAATGTTTCCAATTTTTTGTTGGATCTTCAAAGAGGTCCATCACCCAACACAAAAAGATATAGACCACTAATTTAGAGACAGATTGTGACCCAACTTCAGCATCTGGACTTCCTGACATTCATTTTATGAGCTATTCTCATTCTTTGCCTCAGTTTTAAAAGTTCTTAATATTCATATTCTCCTTCAAAAGTAAGATGCATTTTGCCTTACCAATGGCCAAAACAGAATAGGTTCATGTTAGTCCCTCTCTTCTCAATATACCTAATCGTTATTATATATACAATATAAAGTTTTAATTTAATTTTTTAAATGTTTATAAACATCAATTAAAAATTACATTAAAACTTTCTTTCTCTCTCTCTCTCTCTATATATATATATATATAGAGAGAGAGAGAGAGAGAGAATCCAAAGCAGGCTCCAGGCTCTGAGATGTCAGCACAGAGCCCGACATGGGGCTTGAACTCACCAACCATGAAGTCATGACCTGAGTGAAAGTCAGACGCTCAATGAACTGAGCCAACCAGTTGCCCCTGTAAAGTTTTAATTTTTAACAGTACCTCCTTTTATTTAACTAATGTGAATTTTGTACTTCCCTTATGACAGATAGGGTTCTAGGACCTGGGGACTTAACAAGACAGAAACTTTCTGCTGCCCTCATATATTTGTTTACTAATGCAACAGACAGACAGTAATCAAATAATTAGATTAAATAATAGGTTAATGATACAATTTTAGATAGTGCCTTGAAGAAAATGAAGTAAGATAATCGGATAAGAATGATGGTGGCAGGGTGTATTCCATAGAGCAGTTTTGGAAAGTTTCACTGAGAAAGTGATATTTGGGCACAATCCTAAAATCATATAAACAGCCATGCAATAGGAAAAGAACAGTCCAGACATAATAAAACAGAGAGCACCAAAGAACAAGCTTGACATACTTGAGAAATTGAGATGATTCATTAAAATGATAATAACAAAGTAAAAATCTTAATTGTTTTATGCTGATTAAGGTTACATTTTATTTTCATTGTAGAAAATTTTTATAAGACATAGAAAAGTATAAAAATGGAATAAACACTTCACAAAAATCCTTGTAAAAGTTTGGTACAGTGCCTGGATGGTTCATTTGGTTAAGCATCAGACTCGATTTCAGCTCAGGTCATGATCTTATGGTCATGAGATCTAGCGAGTTGTCTGGCTCTGTGCTGAGCATGGAGCCTGCTTCAGATTATCACTCTTCCTTTTTCTCTGCCCCTTCCCTGCTAATGCTCGCGCGCTCTCTCTCTCTCTCTCTCTCTCTCTCTCAAAATAAATAAATAAATAAATAAATAAATAAAATATTACAATTTTTTAAAAGTTTTGATATTTTGGTATATTTCCTCCCAATATTTTTAGATATACATATAGAAAATGGAAAGATTGAAAATATCCTGCTGTGTACAATTTCTGTTCTGCCTTTTTAATTTACTTTTTAAATTAATTTATTGTTAGAAGCATCTTTCTGGGTCACTAAAATTATTCATAAGCATAATTGTGAATGACTGCATATTATTTCACCATAAAAAAGTGTTATCTTTTATATAATTAATCCTTATGCTGGACTTTTAGATTTCTTTTTAACTTTTGTTTGTGGTATAGAATAAATTCTGCAATCAATACTGTAATGGATTATCTTTATTACTATCTTTATATAGTTTCTTGGATTGGAAGTCTGGAAGAAGAATTCAGTTTGATCTTACATGTCAAAATAGCATATAGCCTGTCTTAGACTTATGTGACTTAACACACATTTAATATAAAACAAAACCTTTAGAACACCTTCCCAACCTACCATTTTTTCTATATTAGCCATTTTTTTACATTTATATGTCCCTCGGTCATTTAAAAGTATTCCTCAAGAGAGAACACCATTCTAGTCTGCAGGAGAGTGGTCTTTAATGGAGAAAGAACTCTTCAGGACTTAAATGAAGTCTTTAGCTAAATGACCTCCAGGAACTCACTATAATTATAAGTACCACAAGTCTGTGATTCAGAATTTAGGAAAAAAATCTTTGTTTCTTTAGAATTCAGTAACATAAAATAATTCCAAAGGCAAGATAATATTTTGGCAATGACTGATCTATTAAAATTTGTACGTACAACTTTACTTTGAGCTATCTTGATCTCCACTGTGTTTTGGCAACTTTCTAATCTGCTTGATTATTTATTGTCTCTCTGTCTTATCCTAGAGCGATTTTTGCCCAGTGGAGGAGCAACATCAATAAACTACAAGATTTTATTAGGTTTGTTCAACAAATGCTGATCTCTCCTGTTGGGCTTAATTTGTTGGTCTGTTGTCATGATTCTTTTAATACATCATTTAGTGACCTTTCCTTCTTAATATTGTAGAGTCTGTGTAACATTAATCTTTTTATGTACTTATATTCAAAGATGATTTACTGGTGTACAATTACCATTGTGATAATTATAGTGTTGTTGACTAATAATGAAAAGAAGACATAGATAAGCAACCAAGGCAAAACCTTTGAAGCTACAGAATAACAAATTGTATTCCCTTGTCTTCCATTGACTTGGAAGACCAACTTGAACAGGCACCTTAACTCTTTCCTAATAAATACACCCTTATGATTATGCATCTGTGCCATCTGTCAAGTGGGAATGATATCCTGTATTGATTCTTTTCTACAGTGATAGAGTGTGTCTAATCAAGTTCATTTTAAGGCACTTCACAAATACAAAGGCTAGAAAGATAGTGAATAAAGCTGCTATGTTCACTGGAGTAAAAATACTTCCTGAAAAAATATATTTCTAATTGAGGGTTATAAGAAAGGAGAAAAATATGTATCTTCCATTCTAACAAAGGAACCACTCTTAAGACTCTTACCTTATTTTTTCCAGAAGTGAAAATTGAGAACAAAATCTCTACAAACACAAATGTAAGATATCTAGTATTAAATAAGATACCTGTTTTTATTCAAATATATTAAAGTACCATTACAGAAAACTGTGTTGATCTAAATATTATTGAGTACACACACACACACACACACACACACACACACACACACACTCACACACACACACAGAGCTAAGACCATTAGAATTTGCAACTCTTTCTTTAATATTCTGCTCAACTTAGGCTTCTTATGTATGCTTCATTAAAAATATCTTCTAGGATTTTTTCCCAGTCTGTTTAGATTAACAGTTATTTCACCAGACAGGTTTAGAAATAAATCTGAATTCCACAGCCTAACAGAAGCTGTGAACTACAACATGGAACATCTTTGACATTCACTGGGGTATTACTTTTCTCCTTCTCATGTGTATGTTCACTGACTTGCCAACAATACCAAACCTTCTATGATGTGTATAAGTCATATCCAAGAGGAATTACTTTTTTCTTCTGAAGCCTGGAAGCTTAAGCATGCATAGTTTTGACTTTTCAAAAAATGCACTGAATATTCCATATGTTAAGAAATTTAGGTTCTAAGGTAAGAAATTCACAGGAGATTTGGTCCCATATCACCTTTATTTGTCTTTTGGGTATATGTGTATGAGTTTTGCTTTTATTTTATTATTTAAAATTGTTTTACCATTTCCAGAATTAGTCTGTACACATGCAATGTAGAACATGCCCTAATGGGGAAAGGCTTTGTGCAGGTGCTATACTGTAAAGGTGCTGCTCACCTGATCCTCCTTGTGTTGATGCCAGAATCCTGACTGAATCTGCTACTTAGAGTATATACAATTTCTCTTTTGTATTGCTTGCAGAGGTTCCTAAACTTGGGATTTAATCAGGATAAAATAAAAAAAAAGCTGAGATTAACTTAAACCAAAACATATGATTGTGATAAGATATATTCATTTAGGCCCTTTTAATTGGAAGCCTACTTATTTTTGTTTCTTTTTCTACATGGTACTTAAAGAAGGGTGTAAGGATATTTTCCTTTACATCCTAGAAAGGTTTGGAGATTAGTTTCTCCCATCCCTATAAGAAAAGGAATAATAATTTTGCTTGATAATATTTTGGAATCTGGATTTATGAGCCATATGAAGTCTACTGAGGAAATAAAAGATTTTTGACAGAGGAAGAAGAGACAGAAGGAGGGAGAGCAATGTACAGATATAAGGGGAGAGAGAGAGGGAAAGAGAAAGAGACACAGGGAGAGACAGAATGAGAAAGAAGTTTACTGAAGGAAACAGAAAAAAGTCTTTCCTCAGATTACAAGAAGACTAGTAGAGGTAGATAGAGATATAAATTGGTCCTGAAAGTCCAAGAGAAATGGTTCAAGAAAGGAAAGACTAACAAGTGAAACTGAAAAGAATGCTGAAAGGGATACTACCTAAAGGTCCAGAAGCCAAATGGTAGCTCAGTGAATATGTACGAAAGACCAGCCTGATTAGAACAAGGTTCTCCCTTTCCTAATTCCAAAGCCTTGGCAAGTTAACTCTTCCATCCACACCAGTAACTAATATCTAACAAACTGAACATCCAGCAAAAATGGTCACTGCCTTTTATATAAATTTTAGCAGAAATTCAGCAATATTGTCTCCTGTGGGCATGCAATTTTTAAGAAGCTGTAAGAGCAAGAATGAGCAGTAGACTTCCACACTTAACACCAGAGAAGGGATGGACTTGACCTGAAGAAACTTCAGACTCCATAAGCTCAGACAATGGATGGTGATAACACTAAGAATTAATGATTATGTTAACTGTCTTGAATGTATGTAGGGGCACCTGGGTGGCACAGTAAATTAAGCATTTGACTCTTGATCTTGGCTCAGGTTGTGATCTCACAGTTTGTGAGTTCAAGCCCCATATTGGGTTCTGTGCTGATGGCATGGAGCCCGTTTGGGATTCTGTCCCTCCTCTCTGCCCCTCCCATGCTTGTGTTTTTCTTTTTTCTCTCTTTCTCTCTCTCAAAATAAATAAATAAAATTTTAAAACAACTGAATGTATGTATAATCATATATACAATGACCACATCCACTATTCAGAATGGATCAAATGGTAACTTTTTAAAAAATTTACTTACTTATTTTGGGAGACAGAGAGAACAAGGGAAGGAGGGGCACATCTAGAAAAAAAAAATAACCTGCCTTAAGATTAGATGGCCGCATGTTACTCAAGCAAAGAAGCATGCAATTGCCCAGAGATGGTAATTATAGATTACAATATAGACAATTAGTATTTGCTAAGCAATGGGAAATTTCTTATGTAAACTGTCATAACAGTAGGTTTTATTATTAGAAGATGCTATAGTTTAATGGGCAAATTTTGGACTTGATGTTAAAATGTCATAAATTAATTTTGTAATTGACAACCATCTTGCTTGTGATTACAGACAAGGCACTTAATTACTTTGCTCCATCATCTGTTGAAATATCAACACTCATATTTTTATTTTATTTTTTATTTATTTTTAATTTTTTAAAAATGTCTTTATTTTTGAAAGACAGAGAGAGAGAGAGCATGAGCTGGGGAAGGCAAAGAGAGAAAAAGACACAGAACCCGAAGCAGGCTCCAGGCTCTGAGCTGTTAGCACAGAGCCCGACAGGGGCCTAGAACTCACAGACTGTGAAATCATGTCCTGAACCTAAGTCGGATGTTCAACCAACTGAGCCACCCAGGTGCCCATGAACACTCATATTTTTAAAGGAAAGTTTGAATTATATATAAAATAAACCCATTTATGTTAAGATACCAAGCAAATATTAGAAAACAAAATATTCACCTGCATATCACTTGGGTTATTCAGTCTTTCTGGGCCTGTTTTTTTTTTTTTTTTAATTTTCTTTACCTTAAGATGGAAGCAACAATAGTACTTCACCTCTTTGAGTTGTTATAAAGAATAACTCATATAAGATAATGCTTATTAATCACTGAGGAAAGTATTCGATATCTAAAAATGCTTAGTGAATATTACTTCTGTGATTGATATTTACTATTTAAAATGCCCTACAATGGATTAAGCTTTTTCTTTTTTTAATTTGTTTTTAATTTTCTAGTGTTTATTTATTTTTGAGAGAGAGAGAGAGGCAGAGCACAAGTGAGGGAGGGGCAGAGAGAGAAAGAGACACAGAATCTGAAGCAGGCTCCAGGCTCTGAGTTGTCAGCACAGAGCCTGATGCAGGGCTGGAACCCACCAACTGTGAGATCATGACCTGAGTTGAAGTCAGAAGCTTAACCTGCTGAGCCACCCAGGTGCCCCTGGATGAAACTTTTTCTAATATTTAGGATAACTGTCAAGATAAGTCATGGGTTCTGAGAGCACTTGCTGGGATGAGCACTGGGTGTTAAATGTAAGTGATGGAACACTAAATTCTATTCATGAAAACAATACTGAACTATATTTTAACTAAGTAGGATTTAAATAAATTAAAAAAGTAAAGGAAAAGAAAAATAGCCATGAAAGTATCCTCAAAATAAAGGTATAATACACAAATGACTCATTAGAATATATGTAGTTTAGATTTACATAAGAGTCTTTTAGAATTGACTGTGAGCAGCAGGGCTTTTCTCTAAAGTCTCCTTTGTTTTCTGTGGCCTCTCAACAGATCTGCCAAATATTAGCACTAGATTGAAATTCTTTGAAAACTATAAATAATGTAGGCTCCTGGAAAAAACAAAAAGGGTGCAATTACCTGTCTATTCTGAGGAGGGGTACTAATTAAATACAAAGGCATCTACACATAAAAATATTATATTTCAAAAAGAAAAACAATAACCCTAAAACACGGTATCTTAAAGTTTATTTACTTGTTTGAGAGAGACAGAGACAGAGAGAGAGAAAAGTGGGGAAGGGGCAGAGACAGAGAATCCTAAGCAGGTTCTGCACTGTTAGCACAGAGCACAAGGTGAAGACTGAACTCATAAACCATGAGATTATGTCCTGAGCAGAAATCAAGAGTCAATGCTTAATAGACTGAACCATCCAGATGCTCCCTAAAACACATTTTAAAAAACATATTACAGATTCATCAAAAAAATTGTTTTAAATGTTTTATTTAGTTTTGAGACAGAGAGAGACAGAGCATGAGAGGGGGAAGGACAGAGAGAGAGGGTGACACAGAATCTGAAGCAGGCCCCAGGCTCTGAGCTGTCAGCACATAGCCCAATGCGGGGCTCAAACCCACGAAGATGAGATCATGACCTGAGCCGAAGTCGGAGGCTTAACGACTGAGCCACCCAGGTGCCCCAACATACTATAGATTCATAAAGGTAAATGGGATTTGAAAAGCTATATAGCACAAGCTTTTATTTGTCTTAAATCATTTCTAGAACATTGATTGCTAGTCATTCAGCCCATATTTATACACCATCAGTGACTGGAAACATCACTTTCCAAATCATCTCATGCTGAAGTTGGTCAACAGAGGAGCCATGGCAGTGGAAGAAGTACAGGTATTTGAAGTGGGACACACTGGATTCATATTCTGGCTCAGCCATGCACGATGAGTGTCTTCAGTAAAAACAATGGAGCTAAGTCTTAACACTCCTCCTGTGTAACATGTGGGGGATGGTCTCCTCTGGTAACTTGTTAAGTTGCCTAGGCAAGTTATTTAATTAAATACTAAGACAGGTGTTGCTGTGAAGGTATTTTGTAGATCTGGCTAACAGCTACAGTCAGTTTTCCCTCAATAGCATGGGTGGGCTACACCAAAGCAGGTGGAAGGTTTAAGAGCAAACATGGAGGTTTCTTGGGGAGAAGAAACTATGCTTCAGAGGCACCTGGGTGGCTCTCTAACTTTAGCTCAGAGGAAGAACTCATGGTTTGTGAGTTCGAACTCCATATTGGGCTCTCTGCTATCGGTGCAGAGCCTGCTTGTGGAACTCTGTCCTCGTCTCTCTGCCCCTTCCCTGGGAGCACATTCTCTCTCAAAAATAAATAAAAACACTTCAAAAAAATAAGAAGCTGTTCCTCAGGACTGTAGTGTCAACCCCTGAGTTTCTGGTCTTTCTTGCCCTACTGGTTTTGAATTGGTCTGACCCTATTACTTATCTTTCTCTTTCATGTTCTTTCAAAGGATGGATAGACAGATAGATACATAGATACATGTTTTAAAATTTTCTCTGCAAAGATTAATTCCATCTGTTTTTTTTCCCATCAAGAATAATGACACCACAAGTTTCTAGGAAAGCTCACAGCATTTCTATTGTGTTCACAACAATATTTGAACTGTTACCATGATTACCACGTATCATATATAAATCTATTATATAATACTTACAATACAAAATTATAGATATACAAGTTTATATAATGTATAAATAGGATATATAATAATATCCTATTGGCTTTGTTTCTCTGGAGAACACTGAACATGTATTCATAAAAATACATCTTCTGAGAATAAAAAGGTACTCAATAAATCTGACTCCTCACAGACCCTTTCCAAACACTCTCTGAAAATAGTTTTCCTGTAGCCTCTTCTGTTAGTTTAAGTTCTAACAGATTAAGTACAATGCATAACCCTAGACTGGATATGGTACTGGTACTATAAATAATATAACTAGGACAATTGACAAATTCAATATGGGTTTAATGTATCACCCTTAATAAATACAGTACATTTATATAGGGAATACTCTTGTTTTTAGGAAATACGCATTCAGGTAGTTAGAGGGTACAGAAGCATGACATATACAACCTACTTTCAAATGGATATAGAAAAGGCTGTAATATATCGAGAATTATAAAGCAAATGTTGCAAAACTGTAACAATTTTTTGATTCTCAGTAAAGAAGACACATAAACTCTCTGTACTATTCTTTGAACTTTTCTGTGTATTTAAGATTATTTTAAAATAAAAACTTTAAAAAAGAGGCAAGAGAAAAAAGGTAAGTAAAATGGCACAAATGGACCCAAGCCAAAGCCTCGGTCTTGTTCGCAACTTTCTCAGAGCACCTGACCTAGTTTGTTGTCTCTGGCAGTAACTTTGGTTAACCTTTAAGGCTTTAGACCATCAGACTTACTGATAATCTTGTTCCTTACAAACTGAACCCATAGTCACATTCAAAATGGGAAAGGGGTTCAGCATCTGAGATAATCTGACTGAAGCTTGAAGATGCAGCAACACGCAGTCATTCTTCCATCACTGGCATATATTTTCATGTTTGGCTGATTTAGTAGTAGTTTTAAAATTCGATGTAGTTTAAAAACATTTATACACAGTCTGTTTTTTTTCTTCAGCTTGCTCAGGATCTATGTATCATTGCAAAATGCCTCCTAGGTTAAAGCCTGCTAAAGCTGCTTCTTGAGTGAAATGAGGCACCAAGACAATCCAACAGGCCCCATTTGATAAAACACCCCAAGAGGACCATTTACTTTGGGGCATTGTAAGGAAGTTGTCAGCACATGACTTGAATAGTAAAATGTTTCACAGAGAATGAACTTTACACAGATGATTACTACAGAAAAGTTATAACTTCCGGATGAACTTTCCCACCATTTTCTCTGATGCAACATTTTCTCTTGTGACCCACCCACCTAATGAAAAGAAAAGGCCATGCAGATCCTGCCGTTTTCATAGAGAATAAACCGCAAACTTCTCAGATTGCTCTCAAAACTCAGCTTTCTAAATGTACATTTGGTTAGATGCCCTACAATTTCAATTCCAAAGAACATAAAGCTGACAGGGTTTTGCCTTTTCTCCACCTCAGATGCATGTACATCACGTGGGTTCCCTCTTCCCTTTTCTTGACAACTGGATGTTTGTGGCCTCTTGATGCACAGGCAATCCAATCAGAAAATAAAAGCTCAAATCAAGTTAAGCTCCTTGTTTTCTGCCTCTTCAGAGATTACAAAGACTGCCTGTGAACCTTCCCTTGACTCAGTAGTTCTTGTCCCTTATGCCCTGAGTAAGCCCTGACCATTATTAATGCCCACCTCAAAGTAGCACATATACCATCATTCTGCACCACAGGACAGCCTCAAACATCTGAAAATAATATACTAATGGTGCCCCCCCTGCACATCTATCTTGAGAAAACCTATCACTGGAGTACAGAAAAAAATGTTAAAGAATTGTGTTACACATGTCTTCAGAGTACAAAGAGGAACTGAAGAATGGGTTCGTTTAGATTTCAAGATGGTAGGAAAAGTCCTGTTGATGTAGGGTGGGCAAAACGTGACCTTTAGAACTGCTATAGCAAAGTTACAGATTATCTCAGTTCAGAGTTAAGACGCTTCCAAAAAATCTGTTCTTTTGTGTTTTTGTTATTTTTCACGAAGCATTTAACTCCACTAGTCTACCAACCATTTTCTCCTTTCAAATCTTCCCCATGTTCCATTTGATCAATCCTACACATGAGTGCCTATTCATATTCCCTTATTTTATTCTTCTGCTTAAAAAAATAATAAAACTCCCAAACCATTACCTCAAGAATGAATTTCAGACTCTCTTATGCAGGCTTTAAACTTCGGTAGAATTTGATGCGATGACCCTTTCCGATAACCTTCCTCTAGTGACTTTCTTTCACACTGGCTCTCCACACCACTCTAGACTAACTGGGTCATGTGTTGTCCTCTGAATACATTTTGTGCTCCTCCACCTGGGGGCCGCTGTGGGCAATCTCGAGTCTACAGTGTCATCTTAACTAACCCCTACCTGACTAGATTCTACCAATCCCCTAGACCTAGTTTCAATGTTTCCTCTTTTATGAGCCCTTCATGATTATCTCAGACATAAGCTCTTCCTATTCTGTATCTCTGAAGTAGTTTCCATACGGCTACATAACCGTGGACCTCCCACCGTGGACTCTGGGAGGTTTCAGTTTCCTTCCAGGGCATGGAGTCTGGCACAGTGTCGAAGAGCAGAGGCTCCAAAGCCAGATAACACAAGTTCAGTTCTTGGGTCCTCCATTTCCTGGCTCATGATCTGAGCAAATTACGTATTAATCTTTCCTAACCTCACTTTTCTCATTTATAAAATGGGGATTTAAAAAGATACTCTTTTTAGAAAAGGATTAAATGTGTTAATATTATAAAAAGCACTGAGACTAATGCTTTACAACATAGTATCTACTATGTAAGTATCTGCCAATATTGGTGTTATTTCTGTACATCCCTACACACATAAAAATGCAACAGTGCTTTGCATATGAGCACTCTAAAAATATAGGTCAAACAAATATCAGACAAATCTGGGCAGCTTATGAAGACGTGCTCTTGATTTTCTACAGTCATTCCTCAAATGCACTGATAAAATCAGGTGAGCTGAGTTTTAAGAGGAAGATGTCTGGTTAGACACTTCTTTGGCTAAAAGATAAATAAAATTTTAAACTATATTATAAACACAAAATTATAAAATAAAATCTGTGAAGTTATTGGAGACAAGGAATGGACAAACTTCTAAGTTAGACATTCAAAGTCCTGCAGGAAAGCTTGAACAGAGTTAGCATACACAGTTAAGAAGATGAAATATCACCTTCCACGTTTTCAGGTTCTTACATTTGTTGAGCTGGCTGATTTCATAAGAAAGTCAATATGCAAGAAGCCAGGGGGCCTAGAGTTTATTCCTTACTTGATAGGGAGTCCATAAGTAGATTCTTCACATCACCTAAAGTAAAACCATGGTGATATTATTTCCCAAGGAATTTTTTCTGATTTGTACAACAATGTATATCAAATTGACAAAAGGTTATAAAGTTAAGTCACATTATTATATTTTAAATACATTGCCTTTCCCAAAAGAATTAAAAGTACATCAGGTCAGGACTACATAACCACTGAACATGCAGTTTTCCACCGGTCAAAGTGGAATTATAGTACACTCTTTAGGCATGACACCTCAATATCTGGAAAATCACTTATCCCTGATAACTACATCCTCTAGTTATGCATCATCTACATGGAGGGATAATTTTGAATCATGGTTTGGTGTACAAGCCCTGAGTTATTTTCTCCATTTATCTTTCTCATCTCAGGTTTTCCCTTCCTCATCCACAGCCCCAAGTCATGAGCACAAAGAAGTACTGGCACTTCCCAGAATGCACCCTGCTCTTCCCAGCCCCTCTATGTCTGCACATGTAGCATCCCTTTTTTCCTCCTGTCATGGAAAACTCCTATACATCCTGTAAACAACAGTCCTGATGTCACCATTTGCTCCCTTCCAGATTTTCTGAGCAGGGTTAAACACAGCCATCTCTTGTGTTTCTGTAGTGTCATAATCACACCTCCATTTTACTATTACAATCACTAATTCATCTGTCTACTACTTGATTGAACCATGAAGTCCCAGAGGACTGTGATGTGGATCAATTAATCTATTGGTCTATTGTATCTAGTAAGAAGTAGGTCTTCAAAAAATACTATTTCAACGAGTACATGGATGAATTTCTATCTCTCTTTCTCAAAGGAGCATTCAGCTTTCTGTCCATGTAAATCTCCTATAGATTCAATACATCTTTTACATAAACCAAATCTGTTTTAATTTTCATTTAAAATGTCATGTTTTTCACAGACATCCATTTGTACTTTTCAGAATACTTTCTTCATTCATTCCAAATTCTCCCCCAAATTACTTAGGGGTTTTATGGACAAAGGGGCTGCTCACATGTTTAATATTATGATCTTACATTTGACAGCAAAATAAGTATTCTGAATTTCAGAACCATCATATTTATCAATAATTCCTCCCCCATGTCCATCTGAAAATCACAAAGTATTTGGATATGGACTGTACAGAGTCCATTGTGCTGGAGTATTTTCTTTCCCCCAATTTCATTCATATAGCCATTCACCAATCCATCCATCGCAGCTGACGATTCCTGTTAAGCACTTATTGTCTATCAGGCACTGAGCTCAGAGCTGGAGATCCAATGATTAAAAAGACTTGCCCTCACACAGCACCCAGTCCACAGAGCAGGCCAAATAACAGCCACCACAAGAGATAACACAAGTTCAGTTCTAATTGAGAACAGTGCAAAGTACAAAGGATGAAATGCAGGAAAGCATGACTCTCTGATACTCTGTAAAGACAGATTTGAAAAACTTCAAATGCCATACCTGCAAGGATCCGAGGATACCCTGGTGTCCCCCCAGATCATCCTCTCCATTGACTTTAGCAAAGGAACAGAGACCTCTCAGTCGCTCTCAATTATAGTCAGGAAGCACTTTATTTAAAACCCACAGAGCCCTTTCCCCTCAGCTAGCCTGTGGGGTGATGAAAACATGGGAGCTGAGCCTATCAGTGCTTGTATCAAGCAGCTGAAAAAGTTGTAGCCCATGAGTCATGGCTCTTTTCATGTGTTTCCAGATCTGTGGGAGGAGAGGCCTTTGGCTGGCGGCACTGGCAATCTAGCACCTATGATCATCACTGGGGAGGGGTGGGGAGAGAAAGACGCTAGAGCCACCAGGAGAGCTACATATCCCTCCCACCTCCCTAAAGTGTGCACATCCCCACTGCCACCACCAGACCATGCCTCAAAATAGTGTGAGAGCCAAAACCCACATTTTCAAAAAAAGGGACAAATAAATTAAGCCTCTGCCACCCACCTCCCTTATGTGCAGCTAAGGAAAATCAAGTGAAATAAACAAGCAAATTAGCAGCTGGTAGGTGAGCTTCAGATCACACATATGTTTTGAAGGCTCTGCCAAAGGGTTCTTCCTGAATTGGATTTGTTCTATTGGGAAGATAATAATTAGTAACCATACTACTAATATTAAGGCCTATCATCTACTGAAAGCTTACTGTGTACCAGACACCAAGGTTACAATGTAGATACATATTCTATTTAGTGGTTAGAAAGTTCATGAGGTGTGACTGTAATCCAAACTTTACAGATGAGGAATTTAAGGTTCAGAAGGTCCCAACCCATTTGCCAAGGTTCACATAGGCAGCAGGTCACTGACCGGATCCCATGCCCATTAATGTCTGAAACTTGCTGCTATTACACCATATACTTTGCTAAAAGTTAAGGAAAATATTCAAGTAGGATCACTAAAGCTTGGGCATTGTTCTCTATCATCAGCTATTTAGCAACCTATAAATTCATGTGATGTTTTTACACTACAGCAGCAAAGTTCTCTGGACCTTGGGTCAGTTCTCCCTTGCTCTGTATTTGTAAGAAATAGTAAAGTAAAAAAAGAAAAAAATCTCCCCCCAAAGAAAGAAACAAAACAAAAAAACTTAGGTTTAGGTTTGAGTTGATTACTCACAAGAGGAAAAATAATTTTTCTCTATTGTTCCTAGTTTGTTTAAGGAATGATTTGGTCAAATTGCCACCTTTGTAGATACGTATCTACAAATGCCCTTTATCTACTAAGGCATTCGTTTTACATTATTATTTAGCATAATTTAGAAAGAATTTTTCATTTTTAGAAAGGAAAAAATATTTTCAGGGTCTGTAATCTGTAGTCTAAAATGTTCCCAATAAAGAAAGACATAGCTCATGGATGCCTGGGTGGAACTTGGTTAGGCACCAACCTATGCTCAGGTCATGATCTCATGGTTTGTGGGTTCAAGTCCTGTGTTAGGCTCTGGGCTGACAGCTTTGGATTTTCTGTCTTTTCTCTCTGCCCCTCCTCCACTTGTGCTCTGTCTCTGTCTCTCAAAAATAAATAAATGTTAAAAGTTTTTTAAAAAGTAAAACATTGCTCTTTAAGTAAGAAGTGAGAAATCTGGTATCTTTCATTTAACAGCTATTACTTAGGGCACCCGGGTGGCAGAGTCAGTTGAGCATTGTACTCTTGATTTAGGCTTAGGTTGTGATCTCCAAGTTTGTGAAATCGAACCCACTTTCTGCCCTCCCCTGCTCTCTCTTCCTCTCCCTCAAAATAAATAAATAAACATTAAAAATGTTATTATTCTTTCTCAGAGATCACATAGAATTTGTAAATAGCATATCTGCAAAATATTGAAGATTTAAATAGCTTTAATCATTTTTTAATTTAAACTGGAAACCTACCAGGAACCAGCCCTCTAAGGAGATCCGTGTTTTCAGGTGGGGTAATAAATAGAGCTAGAAAAAGCCCTCTGATGGTACTCTGGTGAAGAAGGAAGCAAAACATGGCTGTCCCCATTCTGATGTCCAATCTGGGGTGGTTGAAGAGAGGAGAGGGGTCTCCAATAAAGGCCCTGAAGCCTTTTTACTCAGGAAGCTCTTCAGCTGTCCTCCCCTATAAAATCCCAACCTGGCTTAAACTTGGAGAATTACCTGGTCTTCAAGCGCTTCCAATGCACGTCAGCTCATTAAAGATTGGAGGTCACTTGAATTAGTTCCTTTTGACATCATTTATTATATGCCTGTCTGCATTAGAATGTAAGCTTTTTATAGTCCTTATCATTAGGACCAATCTTCCTGGTTCTCCACTATCACTAGAACTTAGAATAATGCCTCTCCCATGGTAGGTGCTCAACAAATATTTGTGGGCTGACTTTTATTTTAAAAGGGAAATAGCTCGTTCCTAACAACCTATACAATTGGTTCTTGCCAATTATGTGAGCTACCACGTATCCCCTTGCTCCTTGGAAAACACTGTTTACTTCCATATGCTCTAGTTATCTTGCTCTTGAATGCAGCCCCAGTAAATGAGGCTTCTTATAATCCTGTTTACACTGGTTTTATGGCCTTAACTATCATTTAATCCTATCAGTGGAAAAAGCATAGTGGTCCTTTTGTATAGACAAATGAAACAGAGCTAAAATTTACCACATTTGAAATAGTAAGTCACAAAAAGTATCCAGAATCTTCCATTCAGGAAAAATGGTCACTTAATATTTTGGTACCGAGCCCCTAATAGTGGGCACTATTCCAAATGCTCTCAAATACCTGGGCCCCAGGAAAGTCAGGAAAGGACTGCACAAAAAATTCCAAGCTACCTATCAGAGAAAGTTGGACCTCAGATTGAATTCTGCAATATTATATCCATTTTACTTTGCTCCTTACTATTTCCTTTAATTAACTCCTTCGCATAAGAGGAGGTTAGGATTGTGGAAGGGTTGTTACTATGACTTTGGGTAAGCAAGGGTCCCATTGGTACAAGAAGGGAGGAAACATCTTAATTCCTTAGGAGGAGCTACAACTACTTAGTAGTAATTTAGCTACAGCTAGTTCCTGGCATTGATATTTAGAAAGTAAGTTGTATCATTTATCTTGAATGTATCATAGATAAGCTGCTATATGATTGCCACTTCAGATAGCTGTGAAATTAGGTGATTAACTAGTTGTTACTTAACCTTCTAATTTCTGTGTAAGTCTAATTACATTAAATAGAAGTGGGGGTTCTGATTTTTTACTTTGCTTATCCATTTGGAGTGTCATTGTAACTACTGTATTGTAAATGATGGAAAATAATTGCATATGTTAAAAAAATAGTGTTATATTCTAAAAAAAAATAATAAAAAAAATAAAGTTACAGAAAGTAAGCCTTACAGAAGAAGCTCTGTGATCTTCTGACATGACAACATTTAGACTTGGAGGCCAGACAGGAGAGACGGAACTAATTTCCTGAGCAAATCCTCCAGGCATAGTTATTATCTTATTACTATCATTATCTTCCTACCTGAGAGCAATGGACAAAAAAGGAACTTCATCTTCCTCCAGATACTAAGTCCCATCTGACGCAAACAGACTGAGCAAGGGCCATACTTGAGCTACAGAGAATAGTTGAGACCCTTGTATAAATCGAGGAGCAGAGAGAATGGGGAGAATTGGATCTATCTGAGAACTAAAATGGATTTTAGAATTAATATTTACTGTAGATGATGGTATATATGAGACATTCTTTAGAATTCTTGTTATTGCAATACTTCAGTGACCAAAGCATAAAAACATCAGTTCTAACCATAAATATCAAACTTATGCTTCTAAGATGCTAATTTATTTTTAGCAATTCTCTCCTCTGTTCTACCACTGAACCTTATGCAACCCTCTATTATATTATTCTAAGGTCCATTTATAAGACCAGAGTTAGAAGAGTAACTAAGGTCCTTTTATGAGGATTTTCTTTTCTTCCAGAAATCTGAAAATGCATGACTAATGTTTGGGTTACAGTGACATCCAGATATATTTGATAGCACATTTTAATTTTTCACTGAGCCCATAAATAACTTGGAAAACTTCCTCCATTATATATTAGAAGAAAACCACATGCATGATGCTATCTGGACTGTACATATTGCAGATTTTTCTTCATTTTCCTCTTAAAATTGGATTTATCTACCAGTTGTTTCAAGCTTCCAAGACAAATTCACATACAATTTTATTAAAACTCAATTTCTTTGTGGCCTATTTTTGGTAGGTCAAACACATCCATTCTGAAAGAAGAAGTGCAATTAAATACGTTTTACATGAAGCAGTAGGAAGTGGTAGCAGAGAAGCTTGTTCCTTCAAAGGTGCTACCTTTTGACAACACCCAACATGGTATGTTACTTCTGTCTTCCAGCCAACTTTCAGATTTTCCAGTTACTACTGTCATCTTTCCTCAACAGTAGCGCATGCCCTTGGTGATGATCACATATATTTTAACAGGGTCTTGGAATGCATTAAGTTAGTTGCTCATAGGCATTTAGGGAAGATAGAAGGTTCCTCCTCCTTCAGCTATCAAGAAAGCTTTTATAGATTTCCTGTCATTGTGGGTATCTTCATTTCTGGACCCCAAGTCATGTCTATTTTCAGTTCAGAATGCTGGTCTTGTCTCCTCTGAAGTCCATTTTCTAGGTAGAGCAAGTCAAGACTAATCATTCCACACCCATGTCAGCCCTCTGTAACTTTGGTCTCTTCTATCTTCAACACTTCCTATGCTTGTCTCATCTTCCTTTATAAAACCTATTTCTTTTTTCCCATATGATCTCCTTTAATTCTTAAATTCTGCCCCTAAGTCACTGAGGCACAAAAAATGTGTCCTTTCTTAAATACCACACACATGATCTCCTCCAGCATTAACATACCAAGGCAAACCACTCAAGACAGATTCATCACAAAACACCAAAATAAAAAAAAAAAAATCAAGGCCTGTGACTTCAAAAAATATCAGGTAAAGTGAATATCATTAAAAGAATGGAAATCAAGAAGTGAGAGACCCACCATTCATGTTTTTTCTATTTACATATAGTATGGGATCACTATCATTTTATCCAAAGAAATAGAATAGGGTGGGAAAAATTCAAGGCTGACCTGATGCTTTGGAGATCAGGGTGTGGAGCAGAGTACAGTTAGAAGAGGGTGACAACATGTGGTAATGATACAAAGCTACCAGTATCTGGTCTTAAAGCCTGGCTCCCAGCTCAGAAACTGAACTTCTCAGAAAATGTACTTCCTCACAAAGCTTTTGAAAATGAAAGCTATGTGAAGAGTTTACTGAATGACTATAGGTCAGAGGGATTTTACTCTCAAAAATCCTGACATCTTCATATCAGGAACCTACTGTTTTTGGATTTTTAACATGATGCAGTTCTAGGCTTCTTCAATTTTGGCACTGATTTGCTTTTTTTTTTTTTTTAAGTTTATTTATTTATTTTGAGAGGGAGACAGAGAGAGTGAGCAGGGGAAGGGCAGACAGAGAGGGAGAGAGAGTCCCAAGCATGCTCTATGCTGTCAGCATGAAGCCTTACATGAGGCTCGATCTCACAAACTGTGAAATCATGATCTGAGCTGAGGCACCCAGCGACCCCCTGATGTCCATTTCTAATGCACTTGCTTACTCTTAATGTACACAGAGCTATAGACACAATGCTATGTTCATGGTTTCTCACACAGACCACAAGTACTTTATCTTTGCTCTTTTTCATTTTCAGTACTGTCTCTCCCTACTGTCTTCAACTCTCCTTATACATCTAGATCCCACCTCATGAAGCTTTCCCAGATTGCACCCTGGCTCAGTCAACTCACCTGTCCCTAAATATCTAGTATGTATGTAACATGCCACTTGCCCATATCCTCTCTTGGGTCTTGCACCAGGTATTTTGAGATGTCACCGAAGGGAATCAACATGGACTTAAATATACGAATAGTCACTACTACTCTTTCCTTCTTTGTCAGTAATACTGATATTTCAATTAGGTGCTAGTACCTTCACTGAGCACTGATGTCTCTGCATGGCACCTAGGATGCTTCCAGACCCTACATGTTTGAGTACTCTTGATTAGCTGAACAGTCAGCTCCCTGTTTCAGTAGCCAATGATTAGCCGTGCCCTCCAGTTCCCCAAGCCAGACACTATTCCTTAGGCAAAGTGGGAGATAATGCCTCCATTCCATTACTTATCTTCTATTAAAGGATAAAAACTTGGTATCCATGATCTTATAGATATAAGAGTAATATCTCATGAATATTAATATATTACAGAGGAATTTCAGACCTATGTCACAGTTCTTTATTTCTCTTTAAAATTCTCATATGACTCATTTGTGCATGGAAGTGCTATGTTGGGGACAAATTCAACCGGCTCATCATAACACTCTGCCTCTCTGAGGACTAACACTTGCTTATTAGGTTAGGTTTGTCTACCAGTTCTCTTCATTTAGATTTTTCCTCTTGAAGACCCCTTAGTCCTCAGTTTTGGAAGCTGCCCCCAGAGAACCTCAGGTTTTCCCAAATACAAATCTTCTGAATGGATCGAGCTTAGGCATAATCACAGACCACACTATCTTCATATTGGTTATGCTGTTCCTTTACCCTTAATCATTGACTCTTTCAAGTTGTAATTTATGTGTTTTTTGTCTTGTCTCTGCATTTCGACTGTAAGTTTCTTTAGGACAATGAAGGGAGTATCACAAGATCTGAGAAGGAAAACACTATGTTAAGACATTGTAGATATTAATAAATATTTTCTGACTGATTTTGGGGGAGAATGTTAAATGGAGCAATAGACAAAATGGCAAAGAATGGACATCTTAAGATGATATGAAAAGTGTGCAGATAGTGCTCACTAATTCATCAAACATTTATTGGGGAGCTACTAAATATTTATCACTTCAGTAGACACACCAGGGCTACAAGCAGATCTCAGTCTAACAAAGGTATTCAATATTTTCAAAGGTATAATTTTTTTTTTTTGCTTTCATGACTATAACATATATAAACTTTGGGTAATATAGGAACATAGGCATGCAAAGAAACCCATGAATATAAAAATTTCAGTTCTTACAAATAAACACAGGGTACTACTGATGAAGTTATTAGATCACCTAAAGATCATCTTTGTGTGATTTCCTTTATGTTTAGCTACTACTTGCAAGTTTGTTTCAATAAAAACAATATTGCTTTGCAGAAGTGGAGGGTTCAGGGTAGAAGTAAAGCACTTGCAAGCTGTTTAGATGTTGGGGTGATCTAAATGGTTGGTCTTCATACATCCAGTAGTAACTAGATTTGGTGCTCTCCTTCACTTCATGGAGAATGAAAGAACTGGGTTGTTCTTCCTGCCAACAATGCTAAGTGGGTAAATGCAATGTTCCAGGCCAGTGCCCAGTTTTCTGTAGTGACTTTTCTATTAGAGGAGTGCAAAATGTTTATTTTTCCTGAAAGCCTCTTGGCCAGCCTCTAAATATTCCCTAAAATAGTCAGACCTTGAATTGACTCACATTAGAATGTTAAAACCCAGTGATTGTTTTGTTTATAACAAATAACCCTAATTTCCCTTTTTCCTAACAACATAAGATAAACAATATAACATTTATTATAATTCTTTAACATGGTCCTATTAAAGAATTTCATTCAAATACAAAAATATCTGCTGACCTGCAAACTGTGAAAAGGAGCTGCTTTAATTTTGTTTTAAACAGGAAGCGTTACAGAAAACTGAAAACAAGGGTAGGGGGGATGTGGGTGCATGGGCAGAACAGGGTGAAATTTACAAACACCTAGAGCACACTACAAATGTTACTCTACCAGTAGGAAGATCATTTTATTTTAAAACATTAGAAAAGAGTGTGCAATTTGGAAATCCTGGCAAAGAATTCTACTTTTTTTAAATAACATTTATTTATTGTTGAGAGACAGAGAGGGACAGAGCATGACCAGGGAGGCAGAGAGAAAGGAAGACAGAATCCAAAGCAGGGTCCAGGTTCTGAGCTGTCAGCACAGAGCCCAATGTGGGACTTGAACTCACAAGCGGTGAAATCATGACCTATGCCGAAGTGAGACTCTTGACTAACTGAGTCACCAAGGCGCCCCTAGGAATTTTATTACTAATGTTTTAAGTGTAATATTCAAATTTGAATGTTTAGTTGAATTGATTCTAAACTAAATAAGAGAGTGCCTATCTTTTTGTTCTGACCATTCAAAGCCTCAATTGACTATTAAAATATATCCTCTGTAATAAAATGTCATGTGCATATTCATTCTTTCATGACTTCATTAATTCACTTATTCATAAATATCAATTAAGGGGCTGTTAGGGGTCAGGCATTTTTTTAATTCATTCACTTATTTTCACTTGCATTTGTCAGGACTTATTTTAGGGGTATAGATTGCTACAATAGATAAGAACCAGTTCCAAGCCTTAAAATGTTTTTAATCTGGTGGGAAAGGGAAATAGAGATGTGGACACTAAAACAGAGTCCTAATCAGCTAATACAGAGGGAAATGAAATCACAAATAGCAGTGTGTTACTAATTGAAATATACTATCCTAAAGCATATCTGGCAGGTATTTACATTCATTTCTATACATTTGGAATTACTTGATTTTAGTTTGTAACAGATTGGTTTCTAAGCCTAAAGTAAATGCCTTCCTGATATACTCAAACCCTAGCTACTGATTTTCTGCATTTGAAAGACTCCTGTTTGAACCCATGACTATGTCCAAATAAGAAACAAAATATCTTGTGGAAAAAGCAAGCTGAATTTGCTATCGATCTTTATAATCCAACCATTTGAAGGAACTTTAATGTCCGGTCCCAAGGTCCACTTAAATTATGCCCGTGATTAAATCTCACAAAGCATGCCAGATACAGAGGCCAACCACACACTCACCTATGTGGAAGATGATTAGACTTGACAACTAGAAAGGTACTTAATGCAATTACCTTCTCATTCATTAGAGAACACAGTTTGAAACAGGAAGGTTATTTCCAAGATACAAGTCTCTTTAGCAGTAAATGCATCATATTGACTAGAATGAGCTATGGGACATATCTCCCAAGGGTGAGACAACTACAGCTCATGGGTGAATGATGTGCAGGATTTAGGACAAATGAGAGCAAACTATAATTTACCATTCCTGTCAGGACAGTTTTTTTTCTTTTTTGGAAGTTCTCCAAATTATATCTTTTAGAAGGTTCTGGTTTGATTAAGAATTCCCTTGGATGAAAGATGAGATGGAGAAAACACTACCCGTTCTGCTGATGAAGCATGTTTTCGTTCTGCTGCAGGCTCATCCAGTAACAAAACATTATCTTTTAAATAAATATTATCATAAATTAGCTTAAACATTATACTGTAGTAAATGTACTCTTTTGGCTTACATCATATCAGATTTGATAAATGAATTTGTATCATTATATCCAAGAGATATTCAGAAGTAGGGTAGGAGACTTTCTACTAGAGGATATTTACTGAGCTTTAGAGCCTAACTCAATTCCAGTAACATAGACTCATGAAAAGGTATTTAAACTCTTAAAACTTCTTTATCAGTATTAGTTTCCCATGTACTTTGAATTGTTCATACAAATACTATGATTTTTATGAAATCACATATTTTGAGTCATATTTAAATACCATCTGCAATATTTCCAGTGCTGCAGACAGAATTTTTGTTTTGAATCCTGATAATTTACATCATATTGGCAGTCTACAACACTTTTACTAAACATTCTAGAACTCACTGTTCTTTTAAACCATCCCATAATGGCATTTTGGCTAAGTAAAGTCATAGACATGAGTAAGGTTGGATTTCCAGTCATCAAAACTGACAAAAAACTATATGACCCAGTCCTAATATGACTGAGAAGAAAAGGCATAGCTTCATTTATACATGCCAGCTCTGTGGGATACAACATTCTGGGAAAACAGGAATAAGTTAGAATTGATCTCTGCCTTAGAGGACTCACATTGTAGTAAGAGCAGCTGATGTGGTAGAAGTATGTGGAGAAGGAGAAGTATAGACAAGTATGGTAAGGAGTCAAGAAGGACAAATAAGAGCCAGATATACATGACAGAGGGGCAACAAACGTTGTGTATTAACACTGAGAACCAAATAAAGTGCATACATATGCATATGTCTTGAGAGATAAAAAGAGAAACATGTGATACACTGAGAAATAGCGCTTTATCCTCAAGGTATGGGAAGGACACGTTGTGATTTGCTCTCAGCTGTAGGCTTGAATGGAAGACAAAACCAAAGATAAGGAAACATGAAAAGACTACTGTGGCAAAGCCTTTTTTAAAAACAAAGACAATTCCTATTCTTTGAGGCTCAGCTCTGGAGTCATCTCCTTTGTAAAGCTTCTCTGAGACCTCCTCTGAACTTCTGTTGTTTCTGACATCTATCCAGTTCCTGCCTGACACTTACAGCACTGTCTTTTTTTTTTTTTTCCTAATGTTACATATCTGTGTTGCTTGGCACTGGCATCACAAACTCCTTGAGGGTAAAGTTAATATTTAAGAGTAGCGAGTGTCTTTAATTTATGTGGAAGTGAAAGCAGACAGAAATGGAAATTGTTTCCTATGGCCTCATGCCCCCGCAAAAAGACTCTCAGCAAAAGTTTCCTAATGATGATACTAATGATGTAGCCTAACACTAAGTGGCTTTGGCTTCATAATTAGGGCTGCGTTTTGAATGTGTAAAATGTAGCCGGTGTGTAGAATTCTCTTCCAAGAATGTGAAAGTGAGGTTACCCTCTGAAGAGTAATCCTTGGTATAAGGAACTCTATCTATAAGGGTTGCCTTAAAATTACAATGTCTCTCTGGTTAAAAAGAAGGAGATGGAGAACAGTGTCCAGACTTTACTGATAAGAAAAAGAAAGTTATAACCTCATTGATGGCAGTAACATATCTAGAGAAGAGATATTACTGGATAGGAAGGTATGTGTGGATCAAAACACAGGGAAGCCCAGAGAGGGTGATGTTAGCGGGCTCACAGGTGGGGAGGAGAAAAAAAAGAGGGGAGAATATGTGTTTATGGGGCAGGCAGGAAGAAAGAGCAAGAGGAGGGGGAGAAAGAAGGGGGGACAAGGAAAATGGAAGAAGAGAAGGGGAAGGAGAAAAAAGAATGAGAATGTGACTGGCCAAAGCCTCTGTTCTTAACGTGAGAGTTGTACTCTGTGGGAAAAGATGGTTCAAAATAATTTACATTTCTCTATTCCTCGGACCTACAATCCTCCAATTACTCAGGAAGGAGTGACAATTGTGCAGGCAAACCTAAACTCTTTCTTTTTGAGCCAGTCTTTATAAATTACCACACCAGAAAATTGCAAATGGCTACAAACCCTTTGTATATGGAACATACACCTCCATATCAGTGTTCCACAGAACACACGCTGGAAAATGATCTGTTAAATCATCCTGGTGCTCTTTGTTAGGGGAAAGAAATACTGAATAGATGAAAGGCAATATATTACTCAAATTATTTTTAAAATTTATTTATTTTGAGAGAGAGAGGGAGAGGGAGAAAGAGAGAGAGAGAGAGAGAGAGAGAGAGAGAGAGAGCGTGCATGCGTGAGAGAGAGCACATGCAGGGGAGGGGCAGAGGGAGAATCCCAAGCAGGCTCTGTACTGTCAGCACAGAGCCTGACATGGGGCTCAAACTCACAAACTGTGAGATCATGACATGAGCCGAAATCAACAGTCAGATGCTTAACCAACATAGCCACTTAGTCGCCCCCACTCAAATGATTTTCATTGTGGCCATTTATGTACATATTCAAAAAAATGATAGGAACATAAATTATATATGACATCTATGCCAAGAGTTATATATGAGGTCTGTATGTAAGTTTTCTTCTCCTTGTTGAAAAGGGGAAACCAATTTGTTAATTGGCATCACTGGCAGCGAACATGTGCTCAGAATCAGGCTCTATCATAACACAAGCACTAATGGATATTCCATAGAAAGAGACACCTCTACCTCTTAAGCAACTTTCAAATTCATGGAAAAGCAACATGCATACATATGCAAGAAGAAAATTATAAATTATAAAAATATATAATACAGCAAATGTGCACACATGTATAATGAGATAAGGATTGGAACATTAGTTTTAGGAACAGAAAAACAGGATAATAATATAATGAAAACACACAGGTTTTATTATATAAAGGAGATCTTGGGAGAGAAACTTGCCCTCATACATACTAGCTCTGTGAGCATGGAAAAGTGACTAACTTTTCCAAGTCTCAGTTTCTTCATCTTGAATATGTGCAATTGTGTCTCTATTTCAGGGTTATTGATGTAAAAGACTTACATTGGTCCTGATATTCAATTTAGGGTATCATTATCATTTCATTCCTTCTGTCATTTTGGATGCAACAGAAAGAGACATGATATAATAAGGTGTTAAGTTATCATATTTCTGCAGAAGAGACTTTGTAAAGATTGTTTGTCTTCAGCACTATTTTAATTTCATGCTAAATCTTATCCTTAGAATAAATAAGTCCCTTCTAATGAAAAGTTCCCCATGCTCACACAGGGATTTCCTCTTACTTAGTCCAAACTCATCGCACACATGCTACCGAGCCGTTAACCCCTGGCATGACTCTGCTTCTTGATTGCCCAATCAACAGCACAGCCCATCACTTCAGCTACTTCCCTAACCACAGTGCATCCCTGAATCCCTCTCCTCTCCACCAGTGGATTCCTCTGCCCCTCACCAAGGGCAACGGTGAGCTTTCAGGGGAAAATAAGAATTTTCCCATCCTGGCTCTTTGCAGAAACCCATAGTCCAATCCTAAGAAGCTCTTCACCAAAGCCTGGAATCCTTTATTCACCCCAAAATGATTCATTTTCAACAGCCCCGCTCTCAGTTTTCTAGACGACTTGTTTTCCCTCATGTATCAGCTGATTTATCTAGATCCTGCCATTTGCCAACAAGACTAGGGCCACACAAAACCAATCGTCTACAAAGCACAGGCCAGAAATTCATGGAATTGTCTCTGATTTATCCACATTCTTCCCCTGTATGGTTTTAGGTGGCATGCTGTGAAATTCATCATGACAGTTGATTTTTAAAGTATTATTTTACTATGTTAAGTGTAGTTTGAATTCTAAATTTTCATTTTAAAATTAATAATAGTCTTTCTTGTAAAATACATGTAACAAAAGGAAAGGTTAAAAGTGTAATTACATATATACTGCTTGATTAATGTCAGGGACCTTTAAAGACAGTCTCTCTGAATATATTTGAAAGTAGTGTTTCCATATTAGAGAATTATATCAACAGATCAGGACGATTTGTTTGCTACTGTCAGATATATGTCAATGTTTCATTTAGAGGCTTTCAACTTGTTTTATTGATTCTAAAGACTATAATTTGGTATGAAAACCCATTCTGATCATATTTGGTTTTACAGAAAATGCTATTCAACTCAATACCAAGGCACCCAGCAATGTGATTATAATATAACCAATAATCGATTAAACAGGGCCTTATCTTAAAGTCGTAACACTAACCACAACACAGAGACCTGCCAGTATCCCAAGAAGGAAGTTGTTGTTATAAAAAGATTAGACCTAAAATCTCCTCAAAGAGCTTAAAGAAGAGAAGTGCTTATATAGGAAAATGATAATTATAACTAGCACCACAACCACTAACAGTAATTGAGTGCTTATGATGTGTGTACATGCTAAGCATTTTACATATCATTTACTTCTAGGGACAATGGGTAAAGTATTCTGACATTTGACTGAAACAATTGAACTTCTAGGTAGATCTGCTATATCTATAGACTCTTATTAATAATAATAAATATCAGTAATTTATATATATCAGTAATTTATAAATCAGTATATTAGTAATTTATAAATATATATATCACTTATTTATAATGTGTCAGATATTCTGCTGAGTGTTTTATATGCATGATCTCACTTAATCCTTACAATTATACATGGGCCAGCTACTAAGACATGCATGTTACCAATTGGGAATAAAAGCTCTCAGATGATAAATGATTTACCCAAGTCAGAGTATCAGAGTTGGGATTCAAATCCAGACTCTACCTAAAGACAGCGCTTTCAAATGTGATAGTATATTTACAACCACAATTTGCGATAACCTGCCTCCTCGAAATATGATCAGGTAGCTTGTATGCTAGTGACTTAGCAGTATTCTAGTGACTTCTACCCAGAGAAGTTCACACCCAACAACAGGGAAAGAGTGAAAGAATCACTTCTTTCTTCCAAGCATTTGGGATCTATAAAATTCAATATTCAAAATTTATGACTGTTTGTAAAATAGAACCAAACTTTACTTATAAAAGCAACAAGGCATTTAATAATTTTTTTTCTTGATCCTTTATTTTAGTTTTTTTTAATGTTTATTTATTTTTGAGAGAAAGACAGTATGCAAGTGGGAGAGGGACAGAGAAAGAGGGAGACACAGAATCTGAAGCAGGCTCTAGGCTCTGAGCTGTCAGCACAGAGCCAGATGTGAGGCTCGAACCCACGAACTGTGAGATCATGACCTGAGCCAAAGTTGGACACTCAACTGACGGAGCAACCCAGGTGCCCCATCTTGAGCCTTTATTTTAGATTAAATCCTTCATACCCCTAAAAATTTTATTTGCCATAAATCCATCATACCTCTAAAATTTTTTTGTCATCATGATTTAAAAAAATCTTTGGCTCGGGTCGTGATCCATGGTACGTGAGTTCAAGTCCCATGTCCAGCTCTGCTGTCAGAGCAGAGTTCACTTCAGATCCTCTGTCTCCCTCTGTCTCCTTCTCCCCTACTTGGGGGTGTGTGCTCTCTCTCAAAAACAAACTTGAACACAATGTTACTAAATAATGGCAGTATTGGAAGCCATGAGAGAATAAGATACCCTTGATCTAACACTGGGCAAGATGAATCAAATGCCAGCTGGCCTCACTAACAAGAGAGCAATGTATTACCTGCTGTTAACACAGAATTTATTGTTTTGATCTGAAGCGCAAGTTTTGATATTCACTCATTTATTCATTCATCAGATATATTTATTGAAAATGTATGTGGTCCTGGAATTAAGGTCTTAGAGAAGAAAGACAAAGACCTTGGTCTCACAAATATTACATTGTAGTGAATCATATCTACATTTCCTTAAGTATGCATATTTAGAAAGGAATTCTTGGATTTTTCCCAGACGACAGGAGAACTTCTCTGAAAATAGATGATTCAGTCATACAAAATGTTCTGAATTTGATGTACTACTGGGGAGCCTTCAACAATGGTACTTTTCAATAAAATAATTGGGGTGAAAGCTGGGCTGTGAGTTAGGAGTTTCCTGTCGTGGAAGTGTGAGTGCACCGGGCTCATTAGAGAACTGTGTCAGAGAAGGTTGGGCTGAAGTTCACCATCATTCATTTTGTGTCTTCTTCAGGCTCCCTACCCCAGTTGTTTTCCACAGCTTTAGAGTGTTCCCTATCATTTTGGCCGAATGTGCACAGTGCTGGAAAGGACGTGATACTTTCAGCAGAATTATTTAATTAGGTTTAAGTAAGCACTATATGCCAAGTAGAGTAGGTTTGCTTTCTGGCCATAAAAATGTGCCTGCAATGCAGGCTGCATTCCCAAGGAGGGAAACAGTGATTGATGGGATGATAAAACAATGGAGGGAAGGGTAAAGCCTGAGAGAGAAGAGTCTCAATAGGGAAATAAAGTAGGGTAGCAGCTGCCCCCATCTTAATTGAAGCATAAATTTCAGGAACAGGATCTGAGGTTTAATTTCAAGCACATACTGGGAAAGAATTTAGTGTGTGTGTGTGTGTGTGTGTGTGTGTGTGTGTGTGTGTGTGTGTGACCTGTGTATATGACGGAAAACGTGTAAGTAAATTCTTTTCATTCTTTGTATGAAGAGTTTTCAAGCCATTTCTAAAAAAGGAGAACGTTGCAAATGTGGAAGTTTCTGGATTATCACTGAGAGATACTCATTAATCTGAATCAGTGATGTGCAGGACCTGTTCCAGGCACTGGTGATGTGGCACTAGAAACGGTACATTTCTGCACGACTAGAACTGTGTATTTTGAGTTTACCATTTGTCTCCACACATACCTTCCTTCCCCGTACCCATCCCATGCCACGGTTATTTTCTTTAAGCATAGATTCAATTACATCAGGTTCATATGCTGTGCAGGCAAAACACTCTAGTCCAGCCTCTACCTATATGCTCCGCCTCTTCCTGTAGGTCTCCCTACTCTCCAGTGGCAATCCTTTCATTCTTCAAAGGCAACATTTATTTTTATACCACGGTGGCTTTGCCATGCTGTTCCCTGAGCTTAGAATGCTGTTACACCTATTTCCCATCAGTGAAAATTCTCCCTGATTTTTTTGTTTATTTTTAAGAGAGAGAGAGAGAGTGTGCGTGCACATGAGTGGGAGAGAAGCAGAGGGAGAGAATCCCAAGCAGGCTCCCCACTGTTAGCACAGAGCCCCATGAGGGGCTCAATTCCATGAGCCCTGAGATCATTACCTGAGCTATTCAAGAGTTGGAAGTTTAACTGACTGAACAAGTCAGGTGCTCCTCTTCCTGATTTTTTAGTTATGCAGCTTAAATGCCTCTTAAACATCAAGACCTTCTAATACTCCCATCAATTGCAACAGTCCTTCATTTTAGTTTCTGGAGAGTTCTGCTTGAAATATATTATCAAACTTTTTAGTTCATTTCACCCATTGACCTGTTTACATGTCAGTTTCACTTTGCTAGATGAATTCAGGGCAAGGAAGGTTATTAATTTGTTTCTGGCCATACAGTGGTTTATATCTGGTTGACATTCAAAAACTGGAGAGTAAATAAATATGTAACTAAAAGTATTTAAGACTTCTTATGATGAAATCAGCTGCCTAGCTAATTTCTCAAGGTTCTTAGGAGACCTCAAAATAAGAATGATTGCACAAGTAAGAATGTCCAGTGCTCTCTATAGAAAGTAAGGGACACATTGCATACACGGATGCTGTGTAAATGTTTTTGTGAGCCACATTGGAGACTGCATATCCCGTGACATGGAGCATGCTATTACCAGAAGTGCTTTCAAAAAGCTCACCTTTTATATTTTGTCTTTCTCGCTTAATATTTCTTCTCCATACAAGCATACAACAATGTAATCCTGACCTAGGCAAACCTCTACTTTTAAAATGCTTTAAGAAAGAAAAATTGCTTTTAGCTAAGGAAAAATACAAAATTTTATGGCTTTGTTATCAACTTGTGAGAAGCAGAACTGGGAAGCCTTGACACTCTTAACTTTATGGAGAAGCTAATGTGCATCACTATAAAAAACACAACCACCATCCTTACAACAGAGAACAAAAATGAATTTAAAACTAATATAAGTTATAAAACTATAATGTATAAATTTTCTGTTCCTTTTTAAAGAGTTAACCTTTCACTGGGAAAAATACATGAATTCACTGTCAAATCGTTTATGTGCTTGGGTTTTTTACAATCATGTTTTTATACAGAACAGTGGAATGTATTATCCTGTACATCCTAATCAACAAGATTGACTTTCAAAAGACTAACTGAAGAGAAAAGAAATTATGCTTCTTTATAATACTTGGATGGAAAGCAGTTGTACACTTTTTCTATATTGCTAATTTACACTGTTTAGAAAGATATTTTAAAGAATAAAAAGGCTGATCTCACAGTAGAGGGGAACTCTTCCTTGTGACAAGATTAAAGAAGTGCTAATAATTGCATTATCACGAGTACCTTAAAAGACTGGTTTCAGGGGCACCTGGGTGGCTCAGTTGGTTGGGCGTCCTACTTCAGCTCAGGTCATGATCTCACAGTTCATGGGTTTGAGCCCTGCGTTGGGCTCTATGCTGACAGCTAGATCAGAGCCTGGAGCCTGCTTTGGATTCTCTCTCTCTCTCTCTCTCTCTCTCTCCCTCTCTCTCTGACCCTCCCCTGCTCACATTGTCTCTCTCTCTCTCTCTCTCAAAAATAAATGAAAACATTAGAAAATTTTTTTAAACCTGGTTTCATTTTATTCTTCTTTTTGTGTTTTTCTTCTAAGTCTGGTGTTTCAACATGAAACCCAGTTTTGTTGAAAATACAGAAATAAGTACAATCAGGATAGAATTTATTTTGGACTCCCAGATTAAGACTTAAACATCTAAGAATATGTAAATCTGGGGCATATGGGTGGCTCAGTCTGCTAAGCACCTGACTTCTCTGACTTTAGCTCAGATCATGAACTCATGGTTTATGGGCTCGAGCCCTGTGTTGGGCTCTATGTTGATAGCTCATAGCCTGGAACCTGCTTTGGATTCTGTCTCTCTCTCTCTCTCTCTACCTCTCCCCCACTTGTACACAAGCTCTCTCTCTCTCTCAAAAATAAATAAGAAAATAAAAGGAATATGTAAATCTATAATGAAAGTCTTGCTATAATTGTTTGCTTCATTCTAATGCTGCAAAGCACAAAGCAGTTTGAGCTATATTCCACAAATGCATCCTGAGTTTTGATGTCCCTTTTATTTACAGAATAACAGAACTCTTCTAAGTGTAGATAACCCCTCCCCCATTTTCCACTAAGCCCAACAATTGTCCACAACTCAGTTTATCAATAAGGATTTCTGCCATGACTCTGGTCATCTACACTACTTCTAAGATATTTGAAATCTGTGAGTATTTTGAGTTTTTTCTCTCTTGATATCCTCTTATGAACAAATAAGTTACTATAGGACTGGGAAGGGTTATTTATCAAGCTTTAAAGATTAAATTTCTTTAAGTCACTTCAGAAGTCCTCTTTTATATCCAAATAATTATCTTAGGCTATAATTAATTGATGACTGAGTTCTAACTACTTTATTTTCAAAAAGTAACAAAGCTGTATTTGTTTAAAGAGTTCAAGTGCCTTAGAATAATCTCCTTCCTTTTTTTTCAATTAATGTATTTTACTTATATTTTCTGTTTCAATAATTGAACTTTAAGAAAATATTGCTTTGGAATGCCTAAAATTCAAAGAAGCTGTAAAAGCTTTGATGATCTTAAAGTCAGAGCACAAGAATGACTTGTGCTTCTCCCAGGTAACTGTTGATAACAGATTTAAATTATGTATGTTATGGAGGAGAAAGACAGCTAAGGAGAGAGATAAGAAGGCCTGACAAACTATAGGTAATGGTTGAGAAGAATTTCCAGAATTCAATAGATAAATGTAGCAAAAAGAATACTTGAATTAAAGCATAACATTTTAAATTCTAGAAGCCACAATAATAACGAAGTATGCCATTGCATCACCATTTTAAATAATACTTACATGAACCGAAACTGGAATGATAAATACTTACAAAGAAATAAAAGGCAGAATAAGGCTATAATCTTCTAAATTAGAGTAACCATGAGGCATATTTATAAGATCATATGCTATAAACTGCCACTCACATTTTGATATTGTGTAAACTACAATGACTTAACAGCAATGCGTTCCCTACAGTACCTTCAAAAGTACAACTGCTTATTCCATTATAGTTCAGAATAGTTACCTAAAGAGGAAATTTCCTTAGCTTGCGGTTTTGGGATATTGCATTAACCTGCATTTGTAGTATCTTGTGTCTGCTTTATATGTATCTTAAAATAACTTCTTTCTCCTCTTGAGAAAAAATGGACTCAATTATCACTCTA
Organism: Suricata suricatta; assembly: GCF_006229205.1. NCBI lineage: Eukaryota > Metazoa > Chordata > Mammalia > Carnivora > Herpestidae > Suricata > Suricata suricatta. Next base: position 41,481,133 of record NC_043712.1, on the reverse strand, counting down.
TACATTCACTTAAATCCAAGGGAGTACCATTCTTCAACAACTTGTTCAGTGGACTTAGAAAATAAATAGAAAAGCTATACATTATTCAATATATTTTGGCAATACACTAAAGCCCTTAGAACAAGTGATAAATGATCCGATGTCTTCTTCAAATCTTACCTGGTTTACTCTTCTGTAAATTCCAACCCTTGCTGTCTATCATGCAAAGCTCCTGGCCACTGGCTGAACTCCAAACTGAGTAGCTGATCATGATAATTCCAACATGTTATGGGTGGCAGCATCTCTCAGAGTCCGACAAGCCAACTGCTTGAAGTGAACCTGCAACAAACAAGGTATTTCTTAATTTTAATGGAAAAATAGTGAACCATGTCCCAGGTCCAGCAGGCATCGCTATTTAATCAATAATGGAATCATAAAGGAGTATGTGCAGGGCCATAAATGCCTCTCAAGATGCTGATAAACATTAAAGCCAGAAGACTGAAGTTTATGTGCTACAGAAGGTATTTTTGCAGAGTGCAAGGTCCTCTTAGCAGTATTATTGATCTATTTAAGCTGTCAGTATACATAAACATTGATATTAAAGCTCATACAATTTATGGCATGTACCCCTTCTCCTTCATGTAGGTGACCACTTGGAGTAATCAGAATATTTTTCTGACTCTACCCATAACACTCTTAGGTAACTCTTAGGGTACTCTTAGGGTAACTGAGAATGAGGCTAAAAAGGCCAACCTCATCAGCAGCTAAAGAAAAATCCACATGATGGTTTAGATCAAGGATAGGTTTCCTTTGTGAGTTCTGACACACTGGTCAGCGTCAACATTCCCTGTAAAAAATGTGCATCATGTCTGTAGGAGAGCACCTGAGAAACACCTTTAAGGGGCATCTATGAAGTACTGCAAATTCAACAGCCACCTCTATCCATATCGAGACACAGGCTATATATCAGTAAGCAACATGAACAAGTTATAGTCAGAATCTGTATACAGAGGAAAGGCCCAGAGCCCAGGGAAGGAATTTCATGACTAAATTTGGGGACACTTCTACCACATACCTAATGTTTCACCTATCAATGTCCATATGAGTAAACATGATGTTTAAACTTTGTAAGCATGTTTGATTTCCACTCAAGGAGGAAAAAAACATGCACAATTAACAACTCTTATTGCACTCTTACCTGCCACACAAATAACTCTGTTCAACAAAAATTTAGGATACCAGCGAACAGATTAGCTTATTGAGGTTTTCAGAATAGCCTTTAATAATTTAGGTTTTTTTAGCTACAGCAATCATATTTAGTTATACACATACAAAACCAGAATTATTATTATTTTCCAAATAGTGCAACAGAAATGGTTATGAGGTTATTCTAAGTCTGTAGAGGGACTTCATGTGAATGATTATGTGCTGCAGATTCAGGGACACAGGTGCAAAAACTGATTTTAACAAGCCACAAAATGATATATCCTCATGCACCTGTGATTAGAGCTTCAAGTATTCCCAGAAGTCAATGGGGAGACTTCATTAAAAGGCACAGTAGTGAGATTTCCTATTGTGCCATTTCAGCAGAAATCGTAAGAAGGCAACGGGTTGAAGTCAAGTACATACCTCAGACCAAAAGGCAATACTTCAAAATAAGTCCTTAAAAGGAGGCATGTATACCTGAACACTAAGCCATCATTCCGCAGTTCAGAACTGGAATGTGGATGCTATTAGTGACACACATAGATACCCACACACCCAGACCCTCAACCCCACAACAGACACATCCAGACACACACATATACCTCTAAGCCTAATATGTCCTAATCTGTAGATTTAAGCCCTGGTACTTGTTAAGCTAAAACCTTAGTCAATTTATGGATACAATATGTTTCTATTCATGCCAAAATCATTATTACTTCTTTTCTGCTTTATAAATGCTCTAAAAATTATCTAATCAATTCCCTTTCAAAGCAAATATGTTCTCATGAATGGTAATCCTTTTTGGTGTCTTAGCAGGCATGCAGAATATTGAAAGATGTCATATGCTCATCGATCTAATAACAGGAAAATGTTTATAAACATAATCTCCAAGTTCCCAAACTAACTTTGAAATGAAAACACTTTGAAAGCCTCTTGCTTTAGAGGCACCAATCTGTGACCTAGTATGACTTCTCACACTCCTGTTCTGCTACTTACTACAGAAGAATAAAAATAAGTAAATCAGTGTAACTACTTACTTTCTAAAACAAGCTTTATTTCATTATACAAAGAGGATGCTATTGATCCCTTCTTTGAAGGGGTAGGTGTTGTGTGTTTCCTTCAGTATTGATGGCTTTCCACTGACTATTGATAACTGACTTATCCATTAACCCACTTATTCATTCCACAAATTTTAATTAACTCAGTTGTCCCAGGAATGGGAGTAGGTGCCTGGATACAAATTGAAAAGACACATATTCTTCCCATAAAAAATATTGTCATCTATTATCTTCTGATTTGTAGGCATATATTTGTAACAATGAAAAGAAGCAACATTAGACCAAATAAAACAAATTGGCTTTATTTTTTATCCTACTCATATATGATCAGACCATGAGATTTTCTGAAGTTTGTCAATGAGTACAGCATTATAGGTCAAAGACAAAGCTACAAAATCTATAAGGAACTTGCCAAACTCCACACCTAAAAAACAAATAACCCAGTAAAGAAATGGACAGAAGACATGAATGGACACTTCTCCAAAGATGACATCCAGATGGCCAACAGACACATGAAATGATGCTCAACATCGCTCATCATCAGGGAAATAAAAACCAAAACCACACTGAGATACCAGATACCACTTCATGCTGGTTAGAGTGGCTGAACAAATCAGGAGACTATAGATGCTGACGAGGATGTGGAGAAACAGGCACCCTCCTACATTGTTGGTGGGAATGCAAACTGGTGCAGCTGCTCTGGAAAACAGTGTGAAGGCTCCTCAAAAAATTAACAGTAGAATTCCCCTCTGACCCAACAATAGCACTGCTAGGAATTGCCCAAGGGATACAGGAGTGCTGAAACATAGAGGCACACGTACTCCAATGTTCATAGCAGCACTTTCAACAATAGCCAAGTCATGGAAACAGCCTAAGTGTCCATCAACTGATGAATGGATCCAGAAAATGTGATTTATATATACAATGGAATACTACTTGGCAATGAGAAAGAATGAACTATGGTCATTTGTAGCAATGTGGTGTTATGCTAAGTGAAATAAGTCAGGCAGAGAAAGACAGATACTGTATGTTTTCACTCATATGTGGAACAGGAGAAACTTAACAGAGAACCGTAGGGGAAGGGAAGGGGAAAAAATAGTTAAGGAGAGGGAGGGAGGCCAATCATAAGAGACTCTTAAATACTGAGAAAAAACTGAGGGTTGATGGGAGTGGGGGAGAGGGGAAGTGGGTGATGGGCATGGAGGAGGGCAATTGTTGGGATGAACACTGGTGTTTTATGGAAACCAACTTGACAATAAACTATAATTAAAAAAAAAAGACAAAGCTAAAATATCAAACAACTGATTCATACAGTTCACTCACATAAAGTTTTTACTGGATGTGATGGTTTCATATCACGGTTAAGTTTTTTTTCCATAAGCCAATTAGCTGTTAAAATGATTCAGAAAAATCCAACCAACTAGTACACTGATGTTTCTAGTATCCGACATAGAGTCAGTGCCTCCCAGGTTGTGTGTACTGGGCTTCATATACAATCCTATGCTGTCTACATCACAGTTCACAGTTTTTTTAACAGGTAGGGGATGTTGTACAACAAGTTGCTTCACGCAATTTTTGTATTATTTTTTCCATTTTTTTCTCAAAGAAGATATACAAAATTAAATGCATGTAGTTTTCTCAAAGAGAAGTCCATGAGGTAGTCATAAGAAATACTAATTCCATGACATTGGTTTGAAATTTTATTCTAATACCAATGTTCAGAATGGAAAAAAACACTTAAGATATAATTTTCACTACTCTTTCAAATATGCTATCAAACAGGAACATGAAAACAAAAGGTACGAATAGTACCTTAATTAACACTCGTAGAAATTAAGTGATTTTTACTAAAATCAACATGGTTTCCAAACATTTTAATTTTCTTCTATTTTCTCATATTACATCTTTTGAGTCTCTGCTTATTACTGGGATGACTTGCTGAGACTATGCCTTTTTTAAAAATAAATACTATCCTTATTTTTAAGAAACTTGTATTTCTTTTTCTTTAGGAAGAGAGAGTGAGAGAGAGAGAGAGAGAGAGAGAGAGAGAGAGAGAGCGAGCGCACCCGGTGGGGGAAAAGCACAGAGGGAGAGAGAGAATCTCAAGATGGGGTGGGGGGGGGTTGCTCAATCCCATGACTCTAGAATCAGGCAGAAATCAAGAGTCAGATGCTCAATTGACCAAACCACCCAGATTCCCTAAAACTTGTATTCTTTCAAACAGAATTTTGAATCAGTGCATTTTACTGCACATAAATTATACCTCAATAGTGTTGATTTAAATTTTATTAATGGATTTTTGACAATATTCAGAGAGGTTCTAGATAGGGGCATGGTATATAGAACCTATTGATAAAATCCTGTTGTGCATGAATTTAAAACAAAACAAGACCAAAATAAGATTTGAAAAAAGTAGAAGAAATTTAAACATTCACTAACCCTATTTTCTTGTTCTTTGGTCTGGCCTTAAGTGCTCTGAAATAGAATTTTGGTCTTCTTTGTCTTTCTTTATGCACACTACCACTACCCTTTTGGTTTATCTTATTGCTTTGAGAAAGCTTCCTAAAGGATCCCCTCAGCACTTAGGCACTCATTTTATAAGCTATTGATTTGTACTTGTTGATATGTTGCTCTTTAAACTTTATCTCAGGGATGTGCTTCATCTTTCCCATAGAGGCATGGTGCACAGCCCTCTGGGTAGCCAACAGAACTGGAAGAGCATTCAGCACTCTGTGAGCTCAGTGCATTTGTTAAATGACTGCTTGGTGCATTGTGCAAGCTTTGTATCCAGGCTGCTCATTTTTCCACACAAACATCAAGAATATAGGAAGAAGTAGGTTTCAATGATCAAAGTTATGAGGCTTCCTACCTTACAAATTTCAAATGTTCCTTTTATTGTTGATATTAGAAAAGAGAAGGTGCTACCATTTTTATTTATAAAATGATTGCTTCCAAATTCTTTTTTTCCTTTTTCTTCATCTAGTCAGATGTAAAAGTCACAGATTATTTCCAAGCAGGCAGGGGTCATCGAAAAATCTACATGCCTACTGCTGATTGATATATGGTTTATCACTTAATTTTGTCAAAAACCATGCAAAGTAATGTAATAATGGCCACTGCAAGGTGATTAAAATAAGAATCAGAGAGTGGAAGTTATTGTCCAAAGACATAGAGCCTTTGAAAAATGAAGCTGAAATGTAGTTAATTGATAGTTGCTCTACTGTCAATTCTGAATTCTTATAAACTGAGTTTGAGAGATGTGCTCAATATACAGATGAAAATCTGAGTCTCAGGGAAATGAAGTGACATGCCAGAGGTCATTAGGATCACAGATCACAGTAGGATCTGGATGAATACATAACCCCATCATGCACCTGTATTTCTAATACACCACTCTCTCACCCAGCTTATGTGGCATGGTGTCTCAAAAACGTTATAGATTTCCAATTTACTTGGTTTAAATAACCAAGCTCTGAGTAGCTTTTATTTTAGAAAGAAGATACCAAAAGTCAACAAACAAAATAACAGGATTTCTGAGTACTCTGAGTACTCAATTTTAAATGAGTTTAATTTTCTGAAAGCAGCAAGATGGCATCGTTCTCTCTCTTTCAAGCCATGTTTTTCCAATGGAAAAAATATATAGACACAAGGAGAAGACTGTGATGATAGATTGTGACAAAGACTGTGATTAGATTAAAATATAAATAGCACATTGGCATTTTGTTGATGCTCATTTGGAATGTTTAGCTACATTGTGAGTAATTGCAAACTTAAAATAATCTTCCAAGATACTCATTTAATATTTTTACTTTGGAAACCTGGCAGGAAGCCCCTTGGGTGACAAAAAGCAAAATTTAGGACAATCCTGTCAAAATCTGAGAATACAGTGCCTGATACTAAAATACAAACAATTCCCTTCATTTCTATCTTGGCTCAAAGAGGCCTAATTCTAAATTTGACTATGATCTATAAACTTTGAGAATTAAAGTAATCCAAATTCTTGTTTGTATTTTCCTGACATGAGTGATCCAATTAGCTACATTTCTAAATTTTCTACAAATGACACTTGTCTTGTACTTTTTCCTTTCTCTTCTGTTTTTTCCCCTTCTTTCCTCCTTTTCTTCTTTACTCAATTATCTTCTTTTCCTTCCTTCCCTCCACTCTCCCTTCTTTTCCTTCTTCTCTGCCTTTGCATTTCAATAAACATTAAATCATCTATTGCATTCTATGTAATGTGCTGGGTCCAGAGGAGAAGGCAAGTACTAAGATTCAGTTGCTGCCTGTGTACTCCTCATCATCTGGCAGAGTGGACAGAGAAGTGAACCAGTGCCTCATGGAAGAGGTGTACGGACCCGATGTGCCTTGACTTCAAAATATATTATACGTGAGTACAAAAATAGTTCATAATTCGACCCTAGCTTGTCAGTCATCATCAAATTGGAATTCACAAACCAAATTTAATCATGTGCTGGAAGTTCCCAAATACCTCACTCTTGAGTTTTCTATGGTTTAAAGAATAACCCTTTAAATGTCTAAGGGTCAGTTGTATTGCTTTAATGTGAGCTATAGCCAGAAGCCCATGAGCCAGTCAATAGTGAGCTGAAGAAAGCAAACTTAGCCTGAGGACATTTCAAACAACATTCTAAACATGATTTTTGTCAGACAGAACACATCTGTGAACTGGTTTTGGTCCGCAGCCACTGGTTTGAGATCCTGCTTTAACCATTGAAAGGTCAATCACTACTCACTCCTAGTTTTGCAAAATCCTTGGTAGTTAAAACTTTCTCCTCAAAAATGTCTCTCAAAAGGGGCAGAAAAAGCCTTCTAGCACAGAAACTAGATCATCAAAATCACCAACGAGTGTATTTAATAATGTGGATTCTTGCGCTCCTCCTGAGAATTAATAATTCCCCATTTTTGGAGGGAAATTGGGAATTCTGCAGATGACAGTTCCCTAGATCATAATTAGACATACTACTCTTTAAGAACTACTCTCCAAGAACAAAACCTAGTTTTGACATGTCTCATTATTTCCCCACAACTTTTAATTTTGACACTTATTTCTCTTTTAATTTCAAATAAATTAGTCTATTTTGTAAGAAATATTCTTCCATGAATTGTGTAAATTTAGAGATTGCCTTCAATGATGAATATTTTTCCTTCAAGTATTTAAGAACTTAATATTTAATGTACACATGACCTTCATCACTCTTTTATTTAATACAGCTTTATTGTTTTCATTACTAAGGAGAATCCCTAAGAATAAAGAGAAACCATGATGAAAGACTATTATAAAACAATTGTAAGAAAGGAAGAATCAAGATAAACATTAAAAAAAGAGGAGAGAGAAGCCAGGTGGCTCAGTTGGTTAAGCTTCTGTTTTTGTTTTTGGCTGTCCAGACATCAACACACTCCTCTTCCTATGAGTTCTCAGACTTTTATTAGGAAAGCAGGATGGAGCTTGAATTATTGCATTATTATTGCATGTTGGACTATAAACATAAAGATAATTTTGGAGAAAAGGGAAAACATTTCTCCTATTATCTGGAGGAATGAGAGGGGCTAAGATGTGACCTCAGTTAACCAATATTACCTAAACTTGGGTGTCTGGAAGAATGACACAAAGATTAAAAAGTATGTGTGTGTGGGTGGGTGGGTGGATGTGTTCACAAGCATTTTAAGGTCAGACTCATGCCAGTAGTGGCTAAAACAGTAGGCTTTCCTGCAGTGTGATCTTGTTTATTTTCCCAGCACCTGGCCTCCTAAGATTTCTTGTTTCTTTCCATAATCTATTTTGTGAGGTTTGATTCGCTTGCTAAATTCTTATTCTGCTTAAGAGAGCCATAGTTATTTCCAATACTTTCAACTAAAAATTCTGACTGATACATAAATTTGCTTTTCAGATTGATGGAAAATCTACTAGGACCCACCTAGGAGACTGACCCAAAGTAACACGGAGTATATCAAAGAGAATGGCAAAAGAGAGAGGAAAGCAGGCAAAAGAAAATTTAAATAGAAAAACTGTGCCTGAAGTTATGAGACATGTAGTAAAATTACCAATAAAATGGAAAGTCTATCTAGGAAGCTGCAAATCAGATATTTTAGCAGGTGCCTTAATTGTGCTACCTATCAATGTTTTTAAGGAGAATGTGGAGAATGACTTCCGGATATAATGGGATAGCTAGAGCAATAGATAAAGGAAATTTCAACTTTTAATGTATGAGAGTCCTGCTCCCAGGCTCTCTCAGGGAAGCTATAGTTCAATGTTTACCAAGGTGAGAACGACTTAACTAAACTTCGAAGCATGGGTTCTCTTTCCGCCCTGAGCACACATTGTACATCTACTTCCTTAACAAATAACCTAAAAGAAACATTTCAAACTAAAGATAAGAGTAAAACTCCCCCTCAGCTCTGTTGCCATACCTCCAAAGCCTGCAACCTTTTGCATATACTTGAAAGCATAAGGTAAAGTTTATAATTTTGTGGAAAGTCCTTCTTCAAGATGATTTATAACTCTTGATGTTACACACACACACAAAAAAACATATACCACCCTGTATTAAACTTTCCTTCTCTGGAGTAATCTCTACCCTGTGAAGATTGTGTATCCCAGGCAGCTGCCTTCACTTGGACTTGAATAAAACTTTTTTTTTGTTGTTTTTTTTGTTTGCTTGTTTTTTAGAAATTTGAAAATATTTGTTGATTTTGGGTGGACACAACTTTACAATAAATACACATTAAATTAGAAGAGATTTGCTTCACATACACACATATACATGCTTTAAAATGGGAGCTAATATATAATGTCAGAGTCAACCAATAGGAATTTCACTGACACTTCTATTCTGGGGCAAGTGGTCAGAGGTACAAAGGCCAAGACAGCACACAGTCTGCTTGTAATCAGTTGTAACCAGTTGCTGCTTTTTGAGAGCAAATATAGGCTTTCTCCGCTGTCCAAACGTAGAGTGTTCCTATGGAAACTTTCTTAAGCCAAAATGGCATGAGGCGAAGGTGCAATTAGCATTAATTTATATCGAAAAATGTTTTAACATTACTATATACAAAATATTGCCTCTCTCAGGCTCCTCTGAGATGTTAAGAGACATCTTGCTAATGGCTGCATAAAATAAATCAAAATAAAGCTCAGATGCTCAGACTACGTTCAAAATTGTGGCAGCTTGATGCTGAGAGGCTGAGTGGAGCTTCCATTGAAGGAGCTGGGCGGGGCCACTCTCCACTCCTTGGACTGAGTGCTGCCTCTCTGATGGGAGGCTGCAAAACACACACTGAATGCTATTTTCCCTTTTTGCCTGTTTTCTTGAAAAGTGAAAATCCTCTTTGGATGCTTTTCAGTTAGCAAAAACAGGTACTAATGTAGGTCTTCTATAAATGTGAAGTGGTGTAACATAAACTTTCAAAAACCAGTGGATACCTGTACTAGAATTTCTTTTTATTTATTTTTTCTACTTTATACCAGACAGTCAGCAGACAGACAATTATTGGAAGCTTGAAAACACTGGATTTTTTGAAATAAAAATGGAAGCAGTCATATTACTAATCACCACTGATTTATTATATATATATATATATATGTATGTATGTATATATGTGTGTAGACATATATAACATATGTCTCAGACCTCACCAAGCTTATATTATCTGTGAATTTATTCCTATTCAATTGTCATATTTTTTAAAGTTGTCTCTACACCCAATGTGGGGCTTGAACTCACAACCCCAAGATAAAGAGTTACATGCTCTACTGCCTGAGCCATCCAGGCACCATGAGTTCACATATTTTGAACTTAGTTATACATAATAGGATGGCCTATTTTTCCATTCCCTGGCAATCCTACTTCTGGGTATATATCCAAAGAAATTAACAACAGGACCTTGAAATGTTTGTGCTCTCAGGGCACCTGGGTGTCTCAGTCTGTTAAGCCTCTGACTCTTGATTTCAGCTCAGGTCAAGATCTCATGGTTTGTGTGACAGAGCCATGCATCAGGCTACATGCTAGTAGTGCAGAACCTGCTTGAAATTCTCTCTCTCCCTCCCTGCTCCCCTCCTGATCATGCACATGCTCTCTCTCTCTCTCTCTTTCTCTTTATCTCTCAAAATAAATAAAATTAAGTTTAAAAAAAAGCAATATCTGCACTCCCATGTTTGTTGTAGCATTATTCACAGTAGTCAAGAAGTAAAAACAACCTTAATGTCCATCAAAAGATGATTGCAAAAAGATGTGTTATAAACACGCACACACACATTTTAGACATGCGAAAGAAGGAATCTTGTCATTTGCTACACTGTGAATGGAACTTGAAGGCATTATGCTAAGTGAAGTAAATGAGACAGATCAAGATAAACAATGTATGATATAACTTATATTTGGACTCTAAAAAGCCAAACTCATAAAACCAGAGAATAGCATGGTAGTTACCAGAGACTGGAGGTTAGGGAACATAATGAGATCTTGGTTAAAATGTATAAACTTCCAGTTAGAAGATTAATAAGTTCTGAGGATCTAATAGATAGGATTGTGAATATGATTATTAATGACATAATCATTATATGATATCATACATTCAAAAATTACTAAGAGAGTAGATCTTTAATCTTCTCACTACAAAAATGAAATGTTAATTATGTGAGGTGATGAAGGTACTAGCTAACACTCTGGTGGTAATCATTTTGCAATATATAAGTGTATCAAGTCAACACACTGTACACCTTAAACTTACCCAATGTTTACATCAGTCATATATAAAAAACTCTGGGAGGAAAAAAGTTGGTTTAACATTTGGAAAATAATGAATGCAACCAAATTAATTATACTAACAAACTAAAGAAAAATATGATCATTTTAGTAGATGCACAATCAGCATTTGACAAAATCCAACATCTACTCTCGATTTAAAAAAAGCAACTTTGAACAAATTATGAATAAATGGTAATTCCATCAACTGATACAGGACACTACAAACAGCTACAGCTAATATCATATTTAATGGTGAAAAATGCTTTCCTCCTAAGGTTAGGAAAAAATAAGGATGTTAGTTCCCACAATTACTACTCAACATTATAATGTAAGTCCCAGCCGGCTCAATAAGGCAAGAAATAAAAGGCATCCAAACTAAAAAGGAAGAAGTAAACTGTCTTTAAGTACAGATAATATGACTTTCTTTGTGGAAAATCCATTGGATTCCACACAAAAAGTACTAGGACTGATTGATGTGTGTGCTTAACATAGATGCAGAATATAAGAACAATAGACAAACAGGAACTATAATTTCATATTCTAGCAACAAAGCATTAGCCATTTGAAATTTACAAAAAACTTCAATACCATTTACAATGGCAAAAAATTACATTGCATACATGGAGATAAATCTTGTACAAAATATGTGCAAGTTCTATATACTGAAACCTACTAAACATTGCTGACAGAAATTGAAGAAGACCTATATAAATGTAGAAATATACTATGTTTGTGAGCTAGAAAACTCATTATTGTTAAGGTATCAATTTCCTCCAAAGTAATCTATGCATTAAATACCATCACAACTTCAGTAGGATTTTTTATAGAAACTACAAACCGATTCTAAAATTTATATGGAAATTAAAAGAACCTAGACTAGCCTCTATCCCCCCAAAACTTTTAACATTAAGAATGAAATTGAAGGGTAAATGATACATTATGTAAAGACTTATTAAACAGCTACATATATCAATTTATCAACTGTGGTTTGGTGTGAAAACAGACTAGATAAAGGGGACAAAATAGAGTCTAGAAATAGGCCTACATGTAGATGGATACTTTGTTTTCAACAAAGGTATAAAGACAATTCAGTGAAGAAAGGATAGTATTTACAACAATTGGCTCGAAAACAATTGGAAATCTACGCGTGTGCACACACACATATAAGGAAGATCATTTTAATTCCTAACTCATACCATATAATACAGAAAAATTCACTCAAGAATCATAGTCCTAAAACCAGAAAGCTTCTTGAAGAAAACAGGAGAAAATCTTCATGTCTTTGGGTTAGGTAAAGATTTCTTAGATACTACACCAGAAACATAATCTACAAAAAAAATTGATAAGTTAGATCATTCAAAATTCAAAACTTTTTGCTTTGTGAGTGATGCTGTTAAGAGAATAGGAAACAAATCTCATAAGCTGGAGGAAATATTTACAATTTATATAAAAAACTTGTATCTAGAATATATATAGAAATCTCAAAACTCAACCATAAGAAAACAAAACAAAACCCCCAAAACTAAAAAAAAATAAATAAATAAAAAGAAAGAAATGGCCAAAAGATTTGAACTGACACTCACCAAATAAGCTATATGGATGACAAATCAATACATGAAATGATGCTCAAGATCATTAATCTTAGGTCGAAGCAAATAAAAATCACCACGAGATACTGTATACATACCTATTAGATTACACAACATGTAAAAGGCTGGCCATCCATACCAAGTATTGGCAAGTGTATGGAGGAACCTGAACTCATACAATGTTGGTGGGAATATAAATGGTACAATGATTTTGTCCTTTTTTTAAATTACAGATTTGTTGAGTTATCATTGGCAAAACTGTAAGATATTTAAAGTGCACAATGTGATGATTTGATGTGCATATATATTGTGAAAGGATTTCCCATACCAAGTTAGTTAACACCAACTGCCACCTCACATATTTATTTGGTCAGGGAGAACATTTAAGTTCTACTTTCTGATCAACTTTCGATTATATAATACAGTGTTACCAGCTATAATCCATATGCTATACATTACATCTTCAGATCTTGTTCATCTTATAACTAAAAGTTTCTATCCTTTTACTAATCTCTTCCTATTTCCCTCACCCTCCAGCATTTGGCAACTAGTGGAAAATAGTTCAAAGTTCCTTAAGAAATTTTTTAACATATATTTTCGTTTTTTAATGTTTATTTATTTTTGAGAGAGAGGGAGAGAGAGCACGAGCAGGGGAGAAACAGAGAGAGAGGGAGAAAGACGATCCAACGCTGGCTCTGCACTGACAGCAGTGAGCCCAATGTAGGACTCAAAATCACAAACTGAACCAGGAGATCATGACCTGAGCTGAAGTTGAACACTCAACCGACTGAGCCATCCATGGGCCCCATGAAGTTCCTTAAGAATTTTAACATATACCAACTACACAGTCTAGACATTTGACTTCTAGGTCTTTATTCATAAGAAATGAACATATGTTCATACAAAGATTTATATACATCTATTCAGAGCAGCTTTTGTTTTGTATTAGTCAATGGCTGGAAACTACTTAGATGTCTCTCAATTAGTGAATGAGTAAATAGGGTTATATCCATATAATAGAATTCTACTCTGTATTAGAAAGGAATTAATTATTATTATATACAACACATTAATGCTTCAAAAAGTAATTACACTACATGAAATACGCCAGATTCTCCTACCTTAAAAAAGAGTACAAACTCTATTGTTCCATTTATATAAAATTCTATGGAAAAAATTCCAATTAATTATAGTTACACACAGCTGTGAAGTGTTTGCCTGGTGATGGGGAGAGAGGGACCAAAAAGGAGAAATTAAAAGGACATACAAACAAACTTTTGAGGGTGATTGTTTTGTTTATAACTTGACTGTGATGGCTTCATGAGGGTATATATGTGTCAAACATACAAAAATGTACACCTTAAATATGTGCAGTTTTATATTTAAATAATACTTCAATAAAACTGGTTTAAAAAAACAGATGAGATATAAGTATAAAGTTTTATCTAGTGATCTCTTTGAAAAAAATCTCGTCTTGCTGTAGTAATTGACAAAGAAAAATTGTCCCAAATCTTGTTGGGAACAGAATTTCCCTGACCAGAGAAACTTTAGCCATTCTTCTAGGAAGAAATTTATAATCCTGATAAGGTGTTGAAGAAATTTCTAATAAACTTTAACAATAGCATGGCCTCTTCTAAAAGTAAGAAGCCACTCAATAGCTGTTAATCAGGTGTCTAATGCTCCTTAGCTAAATATTCTTTTTTTCTTGCATCCAAATAGCAAATTACATAATCCATCTTTCTACTGTAAAAGTATCTTTACTGAGAAAGAATATTTTTTGGCCAGCTTAGCCCTATGCACTTGCATTTTAAAGAAAACTATAACAAAGGCTCTTCACAAAGATGCTGATTTTTTTAATTTTCAACATGTGAATCATGTAAACAAAGATGAAAAGGAGGGAAAGAGGTAGGGGGAAAGGGGAAGAGAGGAGAGGCAAAGGAATAGAGAAATGCTTAGCGGAATATAAATGAATGAAATTTTGAGAAGGAATAAAAAAGACTTTAAAATTTCAAAAATTAAACTGGATGACTATGAATTAGATTTTGAAATTAATGGTGAACTAGCAGCGTAGTTGAGTAAGAGCATTACAGGGATAAAGTTATTAACATGCACAGTACTATATAGTATTATAATGTTTTATTCTGATTAAGGGACTTTATTTTATTTACAAAATCATTAGTTTGGGTTGAAATAAGTTGCCTTCTTTCTACAAAAAAATGTATTTCTGCCTTTACATAAGTTGGAGTACAATTATTATTGGCCTGAGAAAATTTTAATAGTTTTATTAGCATGTGTTAATGTGAAATAAACTACAAGTAGCTTATTGCAGTTGCTGTTTACATCTGAAACAATCACTTACATTACATTCATCCTATAGGAGATTTCACAATGGGAGAAATCACCTTGTGCCTTTACACTTAATCAGAGCTCTGCTGTGTCAGGAAAAAAGGAAAGCCTGACCTTCTTGCTTTTAATGACCCAAAGGGAGTTATCTATTACATTAAATGCCATGACACCCTACAAAATATAAAAGATTTAAGCCAAAGACAATATATCATCCCAACTTCTCATGCAAACTGATTAATAGTCTGGGTACCAAGCAAAATACCAACAGAGAATAATCCTGACACCTGTTCCAAGGACTGATGAAGAAACTATGCTGAATGAAAGTTTAATCACTGATTTCCTTTGCACAGTCAGTTTCCTAACGAGACCACATAATTACAAGTGAGAGGATTCAAATCCTTGGCTAATACATAATTATATCTGGAAGCATAGCTACTAAACTAGGAAATTGAATCATTTCAAGAGGATGCTTTTCACACACAAAATAGTCACAGATATATTTAACAAAAGGGGCTCTGGGTGTCTGTTTACAGATTTAAAATCTTAGGTACAACTTTGGAAAGACCCAAAAGGCTCAGAAAAAGGATTCTTACAGTTTGTGAAAGAAAAATTCAGTAAAAAAATAGTATATGATATTTTATAAAGGAAACTTTCACTGTTTCAACTCTAAAGGGTTCATTAAATTTTGGAAATAGTTGACAATAGATATTTTTAAGGGATGATTCAGATCCCTGCAGTTGCACATGTGAAGATGAGAAGAAATTAAAATCTGTCAATCATTGTCATCATCATCTTTAAAGCATCTCACTCTTAGATTGTTGGGCAGAGAGGCTGCAAGCTCTTCGAAACCCCTTACAACATTTTTTATCTCACATTCTCTTTTGAAGAAAATTGCTCTTAAGTTCAAGCTTTTAAATGAAATCAGTGTCAAGTAATAAATGCTTTCCCTGATGGAAATTGAAAACCAGGAGAATGTAATGGGAATCAATGAATATTAACTAGAAGTCCTATCCGCTTGATGGTACTTTGGCTGCGCATGTGAATGGTTCTTGTTTGATGAAGATCTCAAAGTGTGGCCAGACAGATGCAGGTGCTGGATACCATGAGAACTTCAAACATTGTGACCAATGAAAACTGACTTTTAATCTTGTTAAGACCTGTTGTAAGATTATAGCATGGAATCCTACACTTGAATGCAGCTGGATGTATGGTTACAGTGATCAGAAAGTTGATTGCTAAAACTCCAAATTTTCCAGTTTTAAGCTCAAGACAAAGATTAGGAATGAGAAAGTCAGTGAATTTTAAGGTACTTGAGAAACCTACCCATGTGCTGTGCTCTAACTCCTCTCCTTCTAACTCTCTCCTGTTCCCTTTTCAAGTAATAACTGAGTGCCTTCTATATTCAAGGCCTGAGTTTATTTTACAGTTAAAGAAGTTGGCATCCAAAAAGATTAGATGGTTTCCCCCAAGCAATTTGTGTGATATGGCCTTTTTAAAATGACCTTCAAAAAATCAAATTCTCTAGTCCATTGCTCTTTGGCTGTGTCATGTGGCATCACATTAAAAATCTGAATTTATGAACTTCAGTAGAAAATAATGGCAAATATTAAATACAGAAAAATATTAGGGTAAGGGAAATCTTTACAATATTCTAATAATCCCCAAACAATCAATGTCAATCATAGATCAATAGAGACATACCATTGGCATATCTGATGTGATGTGACTTTTCATAGGGCAAACATTTACATCTTAAACTTGTCCCTGAATGTCATTTATTTTTGGAAATTTTCTAGATGACAGCTGTTCTTTTTTTCCTTAGGAATGTAAACTATTTTTATCACTTAAAAACACCATATTGATATTGCTAGATTTAATAAAAAGATGAGACGGTTAATTTACTGAGAGAGACTTATTAAGTATTGGTTGGATTCTTCAGTGGTTTAGATCATCTAATCAATATCATCCAAGAGGAGGGTGTCACTCCTCAAAATGCACAAAAATGCTTACTGGAGACCAGCAAGAAAACTCTGGAACTTCATTTAAATATTTTATATTTTTCTTCTTAAATTTCTATTTTATATGTCTTTATTAGAGGGAAAACTATGCATATCAGCTTCAAAGTATACAATTCCTTGTATAGGATATAATATAGATGTAAGAGTCATAAAGATACAGTGCAGTTTATTGGCTAAGGGCACAGGCTCCAGGGCCAGGCTGAATTTCAAGTTTAGAATAGCTCTATCATTTACCACTTACCTATCTGCTTAGTTCAATAATGATGCAAATGGAAGAGATCATGGGGAGGTAAAAAAGCACATACAAACTAAGTACATAAGAGTGTAGAGGAGGGTGTATAATTTATACTGAGAAGTTGAAGAAGACCTTCCAGATAAGAATTTTACTGACACGTGAATGATAATTAAGAATTAGGATGGCCATACTAAGTGAAATAAGTCAGGCGTAGAAGGACAGATACCATATGTTTGCACTCATAGGTCTAACAGGAGAAACCTAACAGAGGACCATAGGGAGGGGAATGGGGAAAGAGAGTTGGAGAGAGAGAGGGACACAAATCATGAGAGACTATTGAATACTGAAAAAGAACTGAGGGCTGAAGGGGGAGGGGTGGAAGGGGGTGATGGTCATGGAGGGGGGCACTTGTAGGGAGAAGCACTGGGTATTATGTGGAAACCAATTTGGCAATAAACTATTATAAAAAAAAAAAGAATTAGGATGGGGACTCAGCTACACTTAGCTGTTGGCATCCAAATAATACAGAAGGCCACTACTTATTCATATACTATACATGAGGCATCCTGCTAGCTATTTCACATGTGTAATACCATCCATTCCTCATGATAACCTTATGTTGAAGATACCTTCTTTTTTAGAAAAATAAAGCTCAGAGAAGTATATCTTTTTCATGATATTTATGTATGCCAATTAAAAAAAAAGTTATACAGGTCAAAGTGAAATTTTGAACTGTGAAGATTCAGCTCAACTATTCCTGAGGCATGCATTTCGCACACTGTACATTTTGTTAGTATCAATTCCAACATGTGTGTTTATCAGAGAGGTATAATTATCTTGAATATAGAATACACATTCTATATTGAGCTTATGTTATTTATCTCAGTTTGAGGACCTAGAAGCAAAATTATCTGATGATAAGGATTTCCTTCCAATTTGTGTCAAACAATAGCATCCCAGGAAGACTTAACTAAAAATCTTATAAAAGTTGCTGAAAAACATTTCTAGCTTAGATTAAACACGCATCATAGCTTTACGGGTGAAAACTTCTCAGACTGTCATTATAAGTAGAATGTGTCAAATAGCTAAAAGTAGAGCTGTTCTAGGTGAAATAAGGTTGAGGTAGGCCATGAGAGTTCTAATGAACATAATTTGAAATTCGAATATGGTAAGGTTGAAATTTTAATGGATTGAACTGCCACTTCATTACTCTGAAAAACAGTATTTTGTAAGAGATCTTTTCAACAGGCACTTATTTGATTTGCCTTCCCCCCTTTTGCTGTCCTTGTTCCCATGAAAGTGGGTTGATGGTAGAGATGAAATACTGTATTAATTCGTACACAGTACGAGAACAGCTAGCTGTGTTAGCAGTTACTAACTTTCAAAGGCTCCCAGTCTGCTCATTTAAGTCACACTTTTTTCTGCCACAAAGGCTATAGTCTAACTTTTAGAGGCTCAGTAATGCAATCTGGTCAAATGTGGCTCCAGACTTTGTTGGAATTAAGCATATCAAAACAAGAAGAGATAAAAAGGTAGGTTGAATGGTCATTCTCTCAGACATCTGTGCAGTAAGTCACATCAAAATATCATTGACAAGTAATTCACATGTGCTGCAACCAAACAAGAAGCAACAGAGTTAAAACAGGTATCTGGCCCTTCATCCCACCAGGATTCCCACATCCTTTCAAGGTTCATTGACTGCATACCAGGCTACTACTAGACTGATTTGCTTCACAATTGGAACATCAAAGACTCAAAACACTTCTACCCTAAAAAACACCAACAGAGGCAAAGGAAGAAGATTTAATTTATTTCTCTGGACACCATAAATTGAGTCAGAACTCTGCATTGCAAATCAGCACTTGAAAAAGTTAGTGTGGAACATGTACACCAAGCTGTACACATATTTCTATTTATATTATCAATTTATTTGTGACTGTGTGTCATACTGTTGTTTAACATCCAAAGTTCTTTGGTGGAAGAGAAAATCCATGTTTTCAAAACATGTACTGTGTTCGTCTTGGTAGAAGTCTCACAAAAACTTGGAGAGTATATTCACCAAGAGATTAAATGGCATTCCAAAAGTCATAGGACCTGCAGCTACCATCAGTAGTGGAAGACATGGGAATTGGCTTTTCTAAAACCATGGTCAAAATGGTTTTTCAGTTATCGAGCTTCAAAAGCCAAAAGACTGAGTGTTCCTAGTGATGAGATTCTGCCTGGCATCATTGGTCCTATGGTGTTTAATTAGTAGGTGTGACCCACAAAAGATATCCCAACATCCAAAAATATGTGGCCATAAAAAGCTACACTTGGAAATGTTCACATTATTAAAAATTGTGATAATCATAAAACCATCACCTCTTGAATGCTTTCTCTAGGCTAGGCACTGTTCCAAGCAAACACTTAAGAAACTATTTTATTGAATCCTCATAACAACCCTTATTATTTTCCACCTTTCACAAATTAGAAACTGATGCTTGGAAAAGCTCAGATATTTGCCATATTCATTTGGTCAGTAAGTGGCAAGTGCAGCCTTAGAATCAAGGGCTGACTTAAAAAGCTTATTTCTTCAGTTATCAATTTAAAACTTCTTACAGTGGGTGACAACTTACCTGTTACATTTATTAGGAAATTAGAAAGAAATAACTGCTGAAACAGACATAAAGGGAAAAACTTTTAAAGCAAGAGTCAAGAGATTCAGATGAATTCCAATTTAACATAACACAATGTGTAGTGGGAAAATTATGGCTTCCATATAAATTGCAAAGTAATAGAATGGTCAGTCATATTCATTGACTTGTGGTTCTCTACTCTTCTTCATTTTCAAAGCCAGCAATGATCAAGTGAATCCCTGTTATGCTTCAAATCCCCTCTCCCTTTTTTCTATCTCATCTCTCTCTTTACTAGAGCCAAGAAAAATTCTCCCCCTTTGAGAGATTTATATGATTAGATTGGACTCCATTTAATCCAAGAAATTCTCCATCTCTTTGTAATCTTAATCATGTCATAAATTTGCTTTGTCACATACGGTAAATTGTTCATACATTCTAGGGATTAGGGGATGGCATCCATAGGGGATGAGAGTAGAGTCATTAGTCTGCCTACCACAATCCCTATTTAGCAATATAAGAAAGTAAACTACTGACACATGCAATGCAGATGAATCTCAAACTTACCACACTAAGTGAAAATGCTATATGCTGCATGACCCCAACTATATGATTGACATTTGGAAAATGCAGAACTATAGAGATAGCAACAGAACAGTAATTTTCAGCCATTGAGGATTTTTTTTGTAATAGTGGCTATATTATGATACATATTTATCAAAGTTCATATAACTGAACTTCAGAAAGAACAAATTTTACTGTGTGCAAATTATAATATGGAAATAAACCTGATTTTTAAAAAATGAGAAGGAAAAATGTACTAGTGGTTCACTAAGTCACCTTGAATCTCAAGATTCTAGAACTGGAAAATGGGCTTATTAATATGGTGAGACCATTTCCCTAATATTCTGAGACTCTTCTGAATGCTTTCTAATTTCATACATTCCTTTTGTGGAACTCCAAATATGTCAATATTCTAGTGGGCCAAATATATTTTTTAATGTTTTTTACTTATTTTTGAGAGACAGAGATTGACAGTGTGAACAGGGGAGGGTCAGAGAGAGAGGGAGATACAGAATCTGAAACAGGCTCCAGGCTCTGAGCTAGCTGTCAGCACAGAGCCCAACGTGGGGCCCGAACTCATGAACCGGGAGATCATGACCTGAGCCGAAGCCAGACGCTTAACTGACTGAGCCACCCAGGTGCCCCAGTGGGCCAAATATATTTCTTACACCTAGGAAAAATCCAGTTTTGGACTGGAAACATAATTACTATCATTCGCAAAGGTCACAGAGCCTATTCCCATCATTTTAAAGAAGCAGCAGCCAGTGAGATGGAGTAATTTGCTTGAGGTCACAAATCTCATTAGTATGAGAGCCAGAAGTAGGATTCAGGTCTCCCAGCTTCAGCCCAACACTCTATCAGGGAACTGAAGGATCCCTACAAGTCTAAGGGAAACTATAATTGTTTCTGTCAATCCCTATATTTAAGCATTGATGAGACACCTGTGCAACCACACACAATGTGAACGGAACTGGAGTTAGCATACATAAGTGGAAACAATTTTAGCAATTACATTTACTTTCCAGATGTGTATACTACTCTTGGACCCTGGAGGAATGAAGTCATACAGCGTTAGATTTAGGAATTGATTAAACCAGATACCTTTTGGTGTTGGCTTTAACCAATGTGTTCTAGAAACCGGTAGGGGAAGGTAACTTTGGCATAGGGCACAGACATGGAAAAGGCAGAAGTAGTACTATGCTGCATACTTTAATGAGGAGGGCCAAATCACTCTCTTTGTGAATGGCAGCTTCATTCCCTTCAAAAGATCTCTTCTCAAAGATGCAATTCAGTAGAGGATTCTCAATCCAGACTGAGAATGGGCTTTGTTTACCTGCCAAGTCCTTCGCACATCTGTTCCCCTTCTGTTTCTTCCTTGCTGTTAAAAAGCCCCGTTTCATCATGGCAGGACACTGAAACTCAGGGAGCACTTCTAGCTAGTTTCAAGTAACAAACAGATTCTTGTGGAACAGAATTATAGTATGATCTGATTGACAGCATCAGTAATGAAATGCACTTTGTCTTGCAGCTGGCAATTGATGGCATAAAATACAGCTCATTTAATCACATTTCTTAGGATGAATGAGTTTAAGTTGCTTCAAGTTTTGTTACTTTAAAACAATTATAATAATAAAAAAAATCATGCATTTGCACTCATTCACACCCTTCTCCCACTCAAATTAAGCTCACTTTGATGAAAGAAATGCTTAACAAAGAGTTGAATATGAGCTATTTGATGTGTTTGTTTATATCTGTCCTGAGAAAATACCCAAACAAATTCGCCTCCTGAAATTTAAGAATCAAGAAGCTTGAGATTTGCTCAAAGAGTGAAACAGAGCAAACATGTTGCCACAGTAAGCTACAGAGATAAACCCAGCCCCAAAGTTCTAATGTCATTATAAGTAGAGAAAACTAAAGGCTGATAGTCAAGCAGAAACTATCTGAAAGGCATACATAAGCCAGTGTGATGAAGACTGAAAGTTAGGATGCCTGAGTTCAAGTTCAGTTCTATCATAAATCCTAACAGTTATTAAGGACGTTACTATGCTCCAGGGAATTGATGTACCACATTGGTTAGGGCTTTGGTTGTAAGCAATTGAATCTGTCACTAGCTAAAGAGAACGTGTTGGAAATATATTAGGAGCTGATCAAACTCAGTGGGAAGGACAGAGAAGGAGATTTTGAAATAGGTAAGAGCTATGCATAGGACAAGGAAGTTGAAACTACAGAGAATGTCCATTCAGTATGAACAGACACCGCACATTTCTAATTTCACTGTCAATCTGCTTTATATTCAGATTGCAGGATGAAAATATATGCTCAATTTATCTCTGGACATATCTTGGGTTGGTAGAAGGTGAGGGCCAACCCAACTATGTCCCCCAAAGAAGAGGTAACTTCCCAAAAGGAATTTCAGTTGATGTTAGGATGAAGAATAGAATGCTATGTGAGGAAAACAAAAACAACTCTTTAAATCCAATGCATGAGCCTTCACACATTCACCAAGGAGATTTACTGTAAATAAAACTAAATGTCATCATTGTAACAGCTTTCCATTCTAGTTGGAACAATCCAAATTACTTACTTCAGTTTATTAAACCTCCTTTCCTATTCTGTCTGGTAGCATTCCCCGCTTCACAAACTAATCCTGAAACATACTGGGATTTTTTTCTTCTTAGACATATCAGGATCATCCTAATCTTGGGCCTGATATTAACTATTTCATTTGCCTGAAATGTTTATCCTTCCTTGCTTTTCAGGGATGAATCCTTCTAGACATTTGGATGTTAGCTCAAATGTCCTCTTCTCAAAGAGGTCTTCCCTGCTCATCCAACTTAAAATGAACCAGTGACTTCCTATCATACGACACTATTTTTATTCACCACTTTAGAAAATATATTTATTGTCTCTCTCCCCTAACTAAATCATAAGTTTCCATGAGAGCAGGAAATCTCTGCATATTGGACAGTGCCTGGACATAGCGGGCACTCAGAATGTATTTATAAGATAAATAATTCTCACAATAATCATACGTAATAGGCATAACTATTTCTATTTTATAAAAGAGAATACTGAATTTAATAAAAGATAAGAAGTTTGCATGTCAGAAATTTATGTATGGCATAATTCAAAGTCAGATATATTTATCTGGATCGAAGGCCAGGATCTTAAATGCTGACATATATTGATTCTCTACCATTAGCTTTGTGACTTGAGGTGAATCACTAAACAGAAAAATGATATCAAATTTTTTAGCAGCAGAATATTTTCTTCTCTCTGAATAAAATCATGTGTACAGTCTCAATAAACTGCTCATTTCATATGTCCAAAGATAAAATATTTGCCTATTGTGAAATAAACCAATGAAAGTAACAAGGTTGTCCTGACAAACACACATTTTAACAATTTATTTTGGTTGTATAGGATGAGAAAATTCTGATTTATGCATACAGTGAGCTTAAAAATGGATCTCCTTCAAATCTCATACTCATTGATTAGAGATAGGACAGGGAAAGCTTTATTCCAACAGTGCACCAAAGGGTGTGAACCTGGAACCATGTGCTAATGTACTGTTGGTCATGTATAACATTATTAAGAGAATGGGTTGTTTATTTTATAGCCTCTAAAATATAGTTTTTAAATGTTACATATGTAGATAAAAGTTGTGGAATTCCTGAAACATCCTCAAGGAAATTCCAATTTAGAATTGGTGTGCCTAATGTTATTCAGGACTACATACACTCTGTAGGCATGCTCCATGTCTTCTGATACAACTATGATAACTCTGATAAACAAATACAAGAAGTAAGCCAAAAAATCCCAAAGTAGTCTTGAAATAAGCTGCAAATACTCAAAAGCAGCATCAAAGCAAATATGTTTTCAGGGAACTATGGCAGAATAATGGATATTGGGCAGTAGCCATTTGTAATTTGTCACCATTATCTGTTTAAAAAAAAAAGAACAGAAGGCTAATAGCACTATGTATCAGAATAAGAGGGTGAGAAATAATAGTCAGATACCTAATTTGCAACAAAAAAAAACCTTATAGAAATAATTCATGGAATTATAAAAAACACTCCTATACAGCCTTCCCTTCAAATACAGATTGTGATCAAAGCAGACCAGTTACCATGAAACAAACTGGAAAGCTGAATGATAGAATTGCTTTCCTAAGTATCTTCCTTTTTTTGCAGATTCTATAGAAAGTCACAAGAAGTCATATAATCAAAAGCACTGGTGTGATACACTGGGGAAAATATTTGTCTAAAAGTACAATGTTGGAGAAGTGAGGTTAATAAGTGGAGTCAGAAAGGATTAACAATAAAGCTAAGGAAGCTTAAAAGTCAGAATGCCTTACTGGCATGGAGCCCAGTCAAGGCCCAATTCCTAGTATTGTAAGCAATTTTTTATCCCTTTTCTTAATGAACCACTCCCTTGCTCCCAATTTTATAAGCTTTACGCCCCCCCAAAAACCTGAATCTGCCACTGATTTTAAGTACTGGAATTTAATAGCAAGAGAACCAGGTATAGGCATTCATGTTAGTGTGACTAGGGCACCATGAGCTGGCTCTCACAAATCTCTCTTCCCGCCCCCTCGTTCTCTCTTCTGTTCTCTCTTTTCTGTTATAGTCCTCCTCCCCCTTTTCTCTTCCCTCCTCCCCTCTTTCTCATTTTCTCTCAGACACATACTCCCTCAATCTCTCTTCTGCCTTTCTTCTGTCTTTCAATCTTTCTCCTCTTTCCAACTTTCTATTTCTGTTTCTCTCCGTCACTACTTCTCAATCTTTCTCTCTTTCACATACTTACCAAGATAGATTTACCTTTCCGCTCAACTTACCTAAACTTCAGACAGTAATGCTGAACTGTGAAGTTCTGCCTGACTGTAAACCCATGACCTTTCTCCTTTGTTTATTTTTATCTCCTTTACTTTAGAGAACTTGCAGTTGTAAATTCCTCCTCTTCCCCTTGGAGACATAAGTCTTCTTCCAGCCTCCTCAGTTTTATAACTCAGGAAAATCTTTCTCAAGGGCGTGGGAGCCATTCCTTTGAAATATAATCATCAAGAAAGATCAGTCCTATTTCCCAGTGTCCATGGAGGGTAGGAGCCTAACAAGCCCCATTGGCAAACAGAGATGGCCAAATCTCATTGGCCACCCTTCCGTTTCCTGTCCCCCAGGACTTTCCCATCAGCTCAGCCCAGGGCTTAAAAATTCATTTAGCTTGTTTCAATGAGTTGAGCTCAATTTCTTTCTCCTATTGCAATAGTTTGGAATAAACTCATCCTTGCCTGTCTGGCTCCATCCAGTGTCATTTTTCTTTGACAATATGTATATACAACCCATTTCTATATTATTGCAGATAAAGCATTTATTTCTAGTGCATCCCATTGTCTGTCTTTCCTTAGAGACTTCAACCTTATTTTTCTACTCTCCCTGAATCTTTATTTCCTTTGAGTATTCACTTAACTCTGACTTTCTTTGACATTCCTATTTATAAAAACTTGTACTTCTATATCACTACCCTTGTTCATTTCTTATATAATGTTCACCACAATTAGTAATTATTTGTTGTTTATCTATTTATTGCCTGATTTCTGCATTGGACTCTATAAGTCTGTATAGTTTAGGGACTACAATTTGAATTGACAGTTTCTGTTTTTTTTATTTTTTACCACAGAATCTATCACAATGCCCTAACACATAATATGTAATAAATGTTTTACAATAAATCATTGAATAAAACACATTAACAGTATTTTCTAATGCTAAATGGCAGCCTCTGTGATCCACAAACATGAGGAAGGCTCAACATTCTCTGAGGATCACATTCACTAGGGAATCAACATATTATGTAACATATGTGGTGATTGTGGCATGTTTGCTGTGTGGTCAGTCTTGGGCACATAGATGCCATCATTGATAGAGGTCTAGGGGAAAGCTAAGAACATCATTCAATTCTTCACACCCATTAGCCTACTGCCTTCATTCTCTCTCACTGCTGAGTGAGTGGTAAGTAGGCAGAAAGAAAGACATTCAAACTGCTGGCAACGCAGTTCTTCCAGGCCAGGGGAAGGTATCAACCAAGAGTCAAAATGCTTCTTCAGTCTCATTTTATGAATTAGGTGGAAAATCTCTCCGTCACTTTTGTTTCCTTATAAGCATAGTCCAGCTCTGCTTCTCCCTCTGGGAAAGGCCCTGAGTATGGAGGATCTGTATCCCAGAGTTTAATAACTACAGGCCATAATTCTTGTTACAGTCTACCTGGCAAATTTCCTCCCAGAATTTTATGTTTGTGTTTCAAAAATAGAAATAAGAACTTTTGCTTCTGTCATCTTTGTGGCAAGTCCGCCCTAATATTACACAGGCATGGGCTTTGTACTGTAATAAAATAATTCATTAATTTTAGTTTCATGCAATAAAATCTATTGGCTGCTGTTCTACTAAAGCCAGGATATACTAAAGCCTGATGACAACACAGAAGTCACTTGTAAACAGGAATAGTTATGTCCCCCCACACCACACACTCTCAGCAGCCAGGGTTCCAGATATTCCATTCAAATTTTCTGACTCTGTGAACATATGCATCTAAAAGGTCTCATCAGGAGAATAATAACACATGTGAAGTGAGAAGAATCACAATGGAGGAACTTGAGGAAAGGAAACAACTATATTGGAGATCTAGGGGAAATTGCTGGGGGAAAAAAAACCCACCTCTCTCATCTATAGGATGTCTAACATAAAGAAGACAATACTTCTCAGCTGAGCATTATGAGGAAAGTTTGAAGAAAGCCATCACTTGTCTTTTGACAGGAAGAGGTATCACTGTCGGTGATATTATTTATGCCAATCATTATGGAAAAGTCCACTATGTTTCCATAACTGGATCAGATTACTTGGGAAGCAAGGACAAAACTAAATAAATAGCAAAGAAAATATCTGAGATACTTTCCCAATCAAACATATTTGCAGAATATTTGATTTCTTATCACTGAGGAGCTGGGTATTATTTTGAGAATCAAGGAAGGCAGGGAGGCATTTCTAGAAAGATTAGAAAAGGACAAAAAGTTGTTTTAGGAAATGCAAAAAGGAAAAAAAACAGGTGTAGTGATGACAATCATTTAAAATGCTAACCTTAATTTCAGTGTTGGGAATGTCATTAAAACAAATCATTAAGAATTTGAAGGCACTAAGCACAACATTAGGAAAATCATATTATGCCAGATCACTTTAATTTCCTTCATTAAGGAAGTAATGCAATGTACATAAAGAACACCATATGTAATCCATCCAAATGCAAATAAGTAGCAGGATTCTGTCAGTTAACTTTTCAGTATACTGGAATACCATCTCAATATCACACTGATCAGGTGACTAAGTGATAGGTAGGTAAACCAAAGGTAGGTAGGTAAGTAAGTAGGTAGGTAGGTAGATTGATCACCAAAGGTCAGAAAGATTTGTTGTAGGGATACAAAAAAATGAGAAGAAATGTCCCACTGAAATTAACACTGGTGTTATTTGACAAAACAGAACATCAAGTACAAATCTCTTACTTTGTTGACCTAAGGTAGCCTGATTAACACCAGTCAGGGAATATTAATAGAATAAAATTAATACCCTTGACTTCCAAGTTTCAGGTTCTCATTCTTGTCCAGATAATACTAGGCAATATCTCTTACAAAATCATTCCTCAAATATATCTTTGGGGTCTCACTCATGCTCCAGCCACTTGCTATGTCACAAAAAGGGCTTCAAAATCTTAAACCCAGTCCTCAACTCCTGAAGAAGCCCAAACTTCCTTATATATTTATTTGGACTCAGGTCATTTCAGCTCTATCTGAAGTGACGAAAGTTTCTCCTGTGACAATTCTCTTCCTCCCATATAACAATTCTCCCCCAAGGTACATGACAGACTTCCTTATTCTCCTATATCTGACAAAGACCCTCTTAACAGCAGTCTGTTTTGTTTCTTACTGAGTCTCCTCTTTATGGGCTCAAACTTGAGGGCAGGGAGCTGCGGTAGTGGCACATGCATTCTGTCTCTTCAGCCAAGTCATCATTTTTGGCATCTGTACAAAAGTTTTGGCTCTTGTCCAATTAAAAATTCGCATGCTAATTAACTGGTGGTATAACCCATACATATAGACATGATTGAATCAGAGTTTGGGTTCAAGACATGCCAGCATATACACAAAGGTTCTTCTGGCCTATGTGTTCTCTCTGGAATAGTTTCCTTTCCCATACTCTTGTCTTCTCTCCCAATTCCTACTGCCATCACTACAGTCCACACATTTCTTGTCCAGCTCATTCTAATTTGTCCTTCAAGACTTCATAGGGCATGACTTTTTCCAGGATTAGATATCCCTTCTCTGTGGTCCTATAACATCTTATGTATAAGTCCATCAAAGCACCCACAGTTATTATTGACTATGCATTTAGCTCTTCTACTAGTCAGATTTTTTATTTTAAAATTAGGGTTTCTTATTTTTTAGTATGCTATGGTCTGAAATTTTTCCTTCCCCTCAAATTTTTATGTTGAAGCCCTAACTCCTCATTCTCTTTTATTTGGAGATGAGGTTTTGGGGAGGTACAATTAATTGACCCTTAACAAAACAGGCTTGAACTGTGTAGGTCCACTTATACATGGATTTTTGTTTTTATAAATACAGTATTGTTCTGTAAATGTATTTTTTCTTCCTTATGATTTTCTTAATATTTTCTTTTCTGTTGCTTACTTTATTGTAACAATACAGCATATTGTACCTAAAACATGCAATATATGTGTTGATAAACTGTCTATGTTATTGGTAAGGCTTCCAGTCAACAGTAGGCCATTAAGTACCTACGTCTTAGGGGAATCAAAGGTTGCATGTGCATCGACACCCCTAGCCTCAGCATTGTTGAAGGGTCAACTGTAATTAGGGTTAGACTAGGTCATGAGGGTGGAGCTTGCTTTCTCTCTCTACACACACAAAGAAGAGGTCATGTGAGCATGCAGAGATGATAGCCATCTACAAGCCAAGAGGTGAGACCTGAGAATGAAACCCACAGTGTGTGCAGTGTGTTTTTCATTTTGGGGGTACATTCCTGTGATTCATCATAAGCACCTTGATCTTGGACTTCTAAGCCTCCAGAACTTTTAGAGATACATTTCTTGTTTTTAAGCCACCTAGTCTATGGCATTTTACTGTGTCAACTTGAGCTAAGAACAGTTTCATTAGGTTTGCAGAACAAGTGAGCAGAAAGCAGAGCTCC
Organism: Suricata suricatta; assembly: GCF_006229205.1. Lineage (NCBI taxonomy): Eukaryota > Metazoa > Chordata > Mammalia > Carnivora > Herpestidae > Suricata > Suricata suricatta. Next base: position 41,451,519 of record NC_043712.1, on the reverse strand, counting down.
CAAACAGGCCCTCATCACTCCTCCACACATTTCCCTAATTACTAACCTCATCTATTAGTATTATACCTTTATTACCATTGAGCCAATATTGATAAATGATTATTAGAAAGTCATTTTAAAAAATCTCCATATCCTCAGTCCCTGGGGATGAGTCTGATTCATTGTAGGAGGTGATCCCTCATTTTTTTAAAAAAATCATTAAAAACTAAAAGAACAAATAATTGGATAAATAAGTGAGATCTCTTAAACACATGATTCACCCAAAAGAGGAATTATCATAATGAATTGCTGATTAGTTTTTCTCTGTCCCTACTCTAGATACAATGGGCAGACAGAGCTATATCATCTCTTAATGTCCTCTTGTATGCGAGGTGTTTTGTAATATGGTCTATTCTCACCTTTACTTTCAAAGACATGTGGTGTTCAAAATTTACCTAAACATTACAATACTGAGAGTAAATTTGGGACTAGAGAATGATTTTGGTAATCTTTAAATATGAACTCTCATATTTCATCAATTCTGTCTGCCTTACTTGTTTGGATGCCCACTGGGTATTACCTGTAAGCCAATTTGACAATAAATTGTATTTAAAAATTTTTTTAAATAATAAAAAATGAGATAGATTTTTCAAGGAGTATCCAGATCTAGTAGGCTCCTGCTCTTGCCTGTAATCTCTATTTAGGTTACTCAGCCTCTTACTACACCCCCTCCCCGCAACAAAAACTTAATTCTTAAAGGAATATTTTTATTCTGTCAGCATTGCCCTCCTACTCCTTCTCAAATCAGTCATGGACCCAGAGGTAAGTAAAGGGTTTCTTCTTTGTCAGAGATGGCAAACTGAGGATGCCTCCTAAGCACAAGAGTAAGAGTAATGGTAAGCATTACAGACTGCTATAGTTATTTCTGGAAAGTTCTGGAAGAACATTTGTTAACCCATCTTTAAACATTCAAGATTCTACAGTAATATTTTGCTTTCAGTTCTAGAATATGTTAAAAGCACAGAGTCCCAAACACCGTAAGCAACTCTTAGATAATTATTGTTGATCAACCGAGTCACTCTAAAACATAATCTGACTATATAATCTGAAATATAGTAGTGCTATAGTGTTACTCTTTCTTAGAAGGATTTCATTTTTGCTTATGTTTTGAAAGAAACAAGATATAAAATAATCCTAACACTTAGTGATTGATCAATAATGTGGGTTTTACCATTGATAAAATATTTCTTACAATTTAAGGAGCTACCACATGTGATGGCTTTTTAGAATTATATCAACACAATTGAAAGGAATATTGTAATTTTAACATTCTTTCATAAAGGCTAATAAAATAATTCTTAAAAATGAGTCTTCCATTATAAAACTGACTAAATAATAGAGCTTTTGTTTGACACTGAAATAAAACAAAATTCAGAGCCACACTGTCTGGCAAGCTACCTTTCTTTCTTTAATTCTGGTCAGGTTTTCCCTGTCAGTATTTATAGATTTAGGAATGATTGAAAATGCTGAGAAACAAAATGGAAGCTGTTATGTTAAGTAAGATTAAACAGATTTTATTATTGTATGCCTTTTCAGACCTTGTAATATGCTAATGTAACTCAATTACCTGAGAGGAAACTTAATATGCATTCCAATCATATTTTGACCACAACACTGTTTTTGAAGTATACAAGTAAATACCTTGAGGAACAGGGTTCAATAGAACACAAATTTGGGAAAAATAATCATAATAAAACAGAGCTTTTTCTTTACAATGTGCTGAATGAATGGTAGGACTATAGTGCTATGAAGTTCCTAAATTTTCTGTACTAGATGACTACTTGGTCTCACCCTAGTCTGGCCCTGCCCTGATATGTCTCTGGACCTTAGAGCCACTGGTCCTAGATCATACCCTGGGGCTGAGTCTTAGGTCCTAGGTCCTAGGTCATGCCCTGGGTTATGCCCTCAGGTTGCACAAGCTGTTCAATCCAGTACTCACTCACCCCCTACTATCCTTGGAATGAGGTTTTACAATTTTCAAAGTACTTTCAAATACAATCTCTTTCAAAAAGTAGTTAATCCCCAAAAAATTCCTGCACAGAAAAGTTTATGGCAGACTTACTCATAATTGCCAAACTTTGTAGTAACAAGGTGTTCTTCAGTAAACAAATAGATATATGAACTGTGGTACATCAAGACTAAGAAATCTTATTCAGTGCTAAAAAGAAATGAGGTATCAAACCATGAAAAGACATAGAAGAACCCTACATGTATATTACTATGTGAAAGACACCAATCTGAAAAGGCTACACAATGTGTGGTTCTCACTATACAACATTCTGGATAGGACAAAATTATGGGGACAGTAAAAAGAGCCATGATAGTCAGGGTTGGGAGAGGGAAAGGAGGGATGGACAGGCAGAGGATAGAGGGTTTTGGGGGCAGTGAAACAACTCTGTATGATACCATAATGATGAATACATGTTATTATACATATATCCAACCCAATAAAATATACCATACCAAAAGTGAATCCTAAGGTAAATTATGGACTTTGGGTGATTATGATGCATCAGTATAGATTTATCAGTTGTAACAAATGTACCACGCTTAGTGGGTATGTTGATAAAGAGGGAGGCTATGGATGTTTGTGGAGGGGTGGGAGGAAGGTGGAGAGTATATGGGAAATCTCTGTACCTTCCCCTTAATTTTGTTGTGAACTTAAAACTATCTCAAAAAATAAAGTCTTTAAAGAATGTTAGTCAATATGTTTGAAAATGTTAATAAAATATAAATAAAAGTAATGAATTAGATGGAGTATCTTTGTTTTGTTAATGATGAAACAGAAACCCTAAGGACCTGCCTTCAGTTACATGGTCAGTAGATTGCTACCTTGCCTGGGGTTATAGTTTTGAATTCAAGCCACCACACTGAGTTTACTCTTCAAAGTATACATGGCCTGCAGCTTACATCTGAGGTTCCCTGGAGATGAAAACAAAACACATCTTCAGTGGCTTAGAAATCATACAAGGGTACTTCTTACTGTGGTACTATCTAAATTGGCCCAGTTGAAGGGCACCTGGGTGACTCAGTCAGTTAAGCATCTGACTCTTGATTTTGGCTCAGGTCATGATCTCATGTTTTGGTCTGTGAGATCCAGTCCTGTGTAAAATGTCAGCATGGAGCCTCCTTGGGATTCTCTCTCTCCCTCTGTCTCTCTGCTCTTCCCCCACTCACCCATGTCCTCTCTCTATCACTCAAAAAAAAATTTGTTTTAATTAACCCTATTGAAATGGGACAAAAATTATATTACAGAGAAAAGGGATGGGGAAAAAGTTTAGTATCAGCCAACCTCAAGATGGAGATGTATTCCTGTAAGAATCTGACTTGTTTCTTCCAGTTAGAAAAAATAAAACAAAAGGAAATGAATGGATTTTGATTGAAGCAAGTCTTATTTAGTCATAAGGAACTGGATCATGCCTGGAAGAATATTTAAATTCCTAAAGGGGTTTCCAAGGGAAACCTACAAAACTCTGGCCCAGAAAACGTCCCTAGGAAGGCATTAATTGGGATGGGGCCACCCATTGGCCCGGAGGCAGAGGCCGACTCAATGACATCTTAAATTGTTTTCTAGTTCTGTGAGCTGGTGATCAAATGCAATTGGAAGGAGATGATGATCAGGTAGATGTTCCCAGCCCTGAAATTTAAAGCTGGCTGTTTTAACAGGAAAATGAAAATGTTATGATTCAGAGATATTTATCTTTAATGTGTGCAGTTTTACTGATCAGAATCCAGCTGGTTTCTTCAAAAATCAGCTGGTGGAAAAGTGGCAGCCCATCTAACAGGAAGCCTTACAATATCAGCCTTCTAACAAGTCATGAGTCATAAAAACACAAGTGATTAAGTTAGGGGAGCATCGTGTCCATGTCTTTGTCTGTTAACAATTGAAGGTAAATTCTTTTATTTTCAAACACAAGTGATTAAACAGGAAGAATCATTGATTCCATAAAAAATAACTACAGCTGCTCTAAAGCTTCTTTAAAAGAAAGAGAGCTTTCAGGGTAAGGGTAATGGAGGTCAATCAGCAATTCTGCAAGGACACCAGAGACTTTTAAAGGGCAGTTTTGTATAAGGTTAGTCTAGGTGGGAGGCCAAGGCACATTCAAATGTAAAATACTAAGACCTTTAGGATAGCTGCCTGGCAAAGTCAAGCCTCAATGCTAACTTGATGGAGCTGATTAGAGACAACTTTTTTTTCCTTCTAATCCAATGCTAACCCACTCTTCATTTTCAAAGGACATCAAATAAAAAATGTACATTACTATTCAGGAAATTAAACTAAACTGAAAACCAGACAATTCTCAAGTGTACATATTAAGGCTATGATGTATTCTAAGGATATTGTTAATGAACTTTCAAAATGTAATCATGTCAGGGCCTTGCCATATCCTTTGGTTTATGCGTATATAGTTCTTTAAAATCCACATAAATACTATGAAAGACCTTCTAAAAGAGTATCATCCTTTCTCCAAATTATTTAAAAAGTGTACATGAGTAGACATCTTCTCAGTACATTAAACCCAACACTGTATCCATTTGAAAAGAGCAAAGGAAATAAAAATATTGCTTACAAATAACCTTATTATATAATTCTGCCAGCTCACTGTTTCACAAAAGAAAAGGAATCATAAATTTGGAGCCCAGTAACATTACCAAAATTATCAAGAATTTATCTAATGTTGATTTATATTTCATATTTGAAGATTTGAAGATATGATGATAGGCCTCCCCGTGTGCTGCAGGATTTGCTTCTTTGCAAAAGCAAGAACAGCTTGTGCCCTGAAGCTTTGTCTGAACACAAGGTAGTTATTCTGCCAGATGTATATTATGGATACATATACATTAAGTATTGCAGGAAATCCAATGGAACATAGGAAAGAGAATCACCTGAGAGCTTCCAGTCTTTTTAGGACAATAAGCAAAAAAAAAAAAAAAAAAAAAAATAGTGTAAGGAGCAGGTCTAAACCAAACTGACTCCATGACAGGCTTCAAATTTCCCCT